>NC_084564.2:36852500-36940000 GCF_033978685.3 Nerophis lumbriciformis | reverse complement strand
CTTACACATCTGTGAAGGCACCATTAATGCTGAAAGGTACATACAGGTTTTGGAACAACATATGCTTCCATCTAAGCGCCGTCTTTTTCATGGACGCCCTTGCTTATTTCAGAAAGACAATGCCAAGCCACATTCAGCACATGTTACAACAGAGTGGCTTCGTAAAAAAAGAGTACTTTCCTGGCCCTCCTGCAGTCCAGACCTGTCTCCCATCGAAAATGTGTGGCGCATTATGAAGCGTAAAATACGACAGCGGAGACCCCGGACTGTTGAACGACTGAAGCTCTACATAAAACAAGAATGGGAAAGAATTCCACTTTCAAAGCTTCAACAATTACTTTCCTCAGTTCCCAATCGTTTACTGAGTGTTGTTAAAAGGAAAGGCCATGTAACACAGTGGTGAACATGCCCTTTCCCAACTACTTTGGCACGTGTTGCAGCCATTATTTGCAAAAAAAAATAAAGCTTATGAGTTTGAACATCAAATATGTTGTCTTTGTAGCATATTCAACTGAATATGGGTTGAAAATGATTTGCAAATCATTGTATTCCGTTTATATTTACATCTAACACAATTTCCAACTCATATGGAAACGGGGTTTGTATATGTGTGTGTAATTGTGACGAATAAAGATGTATTTGTTAAATATATTTGTCTATTTTAAACCAATATAGGTTACATATGCTAGCACTGTGATTCATGGGTCTGTTTTTTTTTTTTTATTCAATATTCTTTGAAGCAGAGAAAAAAACACAACTAGTTCAACATTTAATGCTTTCTCAGAAAATGTTTTATTTTTTTATGTGTTAAGTTCAGCACTAGTAAACAAAACAGTCTGCTTCTGTTTCAGGATGTTAAGAAAATAACTGACCTCATAAAGCCACTTTTTTGTTGATGTTTCTGTCTTCATAATATTGTAATGAATTAAAAAAAAAAACTACCTCAGGTTGATGACTTTTTCTCAGCAATTGTTTGAGATGAGATTAAAAAGGATATTTAATTGAAGTTCATCATGAATTATTCACCATTATTTTCAACCTCGTGACGGCATTAATTAGATGAAAGCCTGTCCTAATAGCACCTACAGTAAAGCCAATAGCTGCAAACACAGGTGTGCATAATAATTGTTTAGTCAATAAATCGATCGTTAAGAACGCAGTCAATTGTGTGGAACTAATTGTTCAGTAATTATGTCCTGCAGCAGTCAAGTCATGGGCTCCAACCAGCATAAGAGCTGTTGATTCAGTTTGCAGAATAAAGGAGTACGCTAAACTGCAGTTTTTAACCAACGCTCATGGCTGGAAATTTGGCAAAACATGCACCTCTACTGATGGCGCCCTTACTCAACCCCAAAGATTAGGTTAAATATTCCAAAGTCAACTGTGGGCTTTATTATAAGAAAAAGGAGGAGTTTGGGAACAACAGCAACTCAGCCACCAAGTGGTAGGCCACGTAAACTGACAGAGAGGGGTCAGCGGAGAGTGCAAAGATTTTCGGCAGTTGCTACAGAGCTCCAAACTTCATGTGACCTTCCAATTAGCCCACGTACAGTACGCAGAGAGCTTCACGGAATGGGTTTCCATGGCCGAGCAGCTGCATCTAAACCATACATCACCAAGTCCAATGTAAAGCGTCGGATGCAGTGGTGTAAAGCATGTCATCACTGGACTCTAGAGCAGTGGAGACACCTTCTCTGGAGTGATGAATCAAACTTTTCCATCTGGCAATTTAATTGAAGAGTCTGGGTTTGGAGGTTGCCAGGAGAACGCTACACGAGTGTGAAATTTGGTGGAGGGGGAATTATGGTGTGGGGTTGTTTTTCAAGAGTTTGGCTTAGCCCTTTAGTTCCAGTGGAAGGAACTTTGAATGCTCCAGGATGCCAAAACATTTTGGACAATTCCATGCTCCCAACCTTGTGGGAACAATTTGGAGCAGGCCCCGTCCTCTTCCAACACTACTGTGCACCAGTGCACAAAGCAAGGTCCATACACATACATAGTCTGGTGTGAATGAACTTGACTGGCCTGCACAGAGTCCTGGCCTGAACCCGATAGAACACCTTTGGGATGAATTACAACGGAGAAGTTTGGCTCTCTCGACCAACACCAATGCGCTTTTGGAAGAATGGTGGACAATTCCTATAAACACACTCCGCAACCTCGTGGACAGCCTTCCCAGAAGAGTTGAAGCTGTAATAGCTGCAAAAGGTGGACCCACATCATATTGAACCCTATGGGTTAGGAATGGGATGGCACTTCAAGTTCATATGTGAGTCAAGGCAGGTGGCCAAATACTTTTGGCAATATAGTGTATTACAGTATATTATCTTACTTTCCAAACATGTTTTTCTAAATAAAAATACTTAACTTTACAGCAAATTACCCATCAAATTAATAAAAACTATTTAATAATTTCGGACTGCATTGTGTCGAGTGTGGCATTTGGTGGAGGAGGAATTATGGTGTGGGGTTGTTTTTCAAGAGTTTGGCTTAGCCCTTTAGTTCCAGTGAAAGACACTTTGAATACTCCAGGATACCAAAACATTTTGGACAATTCCATGCTCCCAACCTTGTGGGAACAGTTTAGAGCGGGCCCCTTCCACTTCCAACATGACTGTGCACCAATGCACAACGCAAGGTCCATAAAGACATGGATGACAGAGTCTGGTGTGGATTAACTTGACTGGCCTGCACAGAGTCCTGACTTGAACCCGATAGAACACTTTTTGGATGAATTAGAACGGAGACTGAGAGTTAAGCTTTCTCGACCAACATCAGTGTGTGACCTCACCAATGGTGGAAAATTCCTATAAAGACACTCCGCAACCTTGTGGACAGCCTTCCCAGAAGAGTTGAAGCTGTAATAGCTGCAAAAGGTGGACCCACATCATATTGAACCCTATGGGTTAGGAATGGGATGACACTTCAAGTTCATATGTGAGTCAAGGCAGGTGGCCAAATACTTTTGGCAATATAGTGTATTACAGTATATTATCATACTTTCCAAACATGTTTTTGTCTAAATAAAAAATAATTAACTTTACAGCAAATTACCCATCAAATTAATAAACATTTCAATAAATTTAATAATTTCGGACTGCATTGTGCCGAGTGTGACATTTGGTGGAGGAGGAATTATGGTGTGGGGTTGTTTTTCAAGAGTTTGGCTTAGCCCTTTAGTTCCAGTGAAAGACACTTTGAATACTCCAGGATACCAAAACATTTTGGACAATTCCATGCCCCCCAACCTTGTGGGAACAGTTTGGAGCGGGCCCCTTCCTCTTCCAACATGACTGTGCATCAATGCAAAACACAAGGTCCATAAAGATATGGATGACAGAGTCTGGTGTGGATAAACTTGACTGGCCTGCACAGAGTCCTGACCTGAACCCGATAGAACACCTTTGGGATGAATTAGAACGGACACTGAGAGCCAGGCCTTCTCCACCAACATCAGCGTGTGACCTCACCAATGGTAGAAAATTCCTATAAAGACACTCCGCAACCTTGTGGACAGCCTTCCCAGAAGAGTTGAAGCTGTAATAGCTGCAAAAGGTGGACCGACATCAAATTGAACCCTATGGGTTAGGAATGGGATGACACTTCAAGTTCATATGCGAGTCAAGGCAGGTGGCCAAATACTTTTGGCAATATAGCTCATCTGTATTACACAAATGCTATCATTTTCTTTTTTTAACAAATTTTGAGTACAACCTACAGAGGATGCCATAAGTCTCATTGAATGATGTGGATACCCTTGATTTACCCTAATACAGGGGTCGGCAACCCGCGGCTCCGGAGCCGCATGCGGCTCTTTGATCACTCTGATGCGGCTCAGCAGCTTACTTGCTGAACCCCCCAATTTTCCCGTGAGACTTCCGGATTTCAGTGCCTCTCGCAGAAAACTCCCGGGATTAATATTCACCAATTTTCACCCTTACAGCTATAATAAGAGCGTGCCATGATGGTACAACATTTGGCGCTCTCTACAATCTGTATTAACAGCGTGCCAGCCCAACACTTGTTATACAACATACATCTTCTGCTTGCACACGTACGTGACAGCAAGGCATACTTGGTCAACAGCCACACAGGTTACACTGACGCTGACCATATAAAACAACTTTAACACTCTTACTAATAATGCGCCACACTTTGAACCAAAACCAAACAAGAATGACAAACACATTCCGGGAGAACATCTGCACCTTAACACAACAGAACAAACACCCAGAATCCCATGCAGCCCTGACTCTTCCGGGCTACATTATACACCCCTGCTACCACCAAACCCCACCCCCACCCCAATCCTGCTCCCTCACACATCAACCCCCCCCTCCCTGTGCTTCGGTTTAGGTTTGGTAGCGGAGGTGTATAATGTATCCCGGAAGAGTTAGGGCTGCATGGGATTCTGGGTATTTGTCCTGTTGTGTTTATGTTGTGTTACTGTGCAGATGTTCTCCCGAAATGTGTTTGTCATTCTTGTTTGGTGTGGGTTCACAGTGTGGCGCATTATTAGTAAGAGTGTTATAGTTTTTTTTATACCGCCACCGTCAGTGTAACCTGTGTGGTTGTTGACCAAGTATGCCTTGCTGTCACCAACGTGAGCAAGCGGAAAAACCATACAACGTATGGCTGATCATGCACGCTGGTTGTAGTGTGTGCTATATGCTGTATCATCACGGCACGCATAACGCTGACAAGCGCCATTCATTTAAAACCCGCGTGCCGCACCAGCTTTCAAATTCCATATAAAGATGTAGGCGGCGTGTCTGAGACCCCTAGTTTATACATAGCACAAAGCAAAAAAAAAAACTTTGTATGCAGTGTTAATTCATTTAAAATTTCAAAATAAAATTGTGGCTCCCATTGTTTTCTATAATTTGCTAAACTGGTCAAAATGGCTCTTTGACTGATAAAGGTTGCCGACCCCTGCCCTAATATAACATCAAAATGGAATCAATTTTGCAGCTCTAGGGGTCCGAAATGTCTTGATGTAGTTTTCTAAAGAATTAAAACTAATTCAATTGTTGGCATATTTGGATGTATTTTTAAAATTGATTACTCCCATTAGTTGCATTGTTAGCCACCTGGAAAAAGACAATTATTTCAAATTTGAACGCAAAAAAAAAAAAAAAAAAAAAAAAAAATGCATATGTGTTCTTGTCTTACATAAGAACTGTGGATGATAAGCATCATTCCAAAAAAAAAAAAATGCAGTTCTCCTTTAAATCATTTTGAGCTTAGCCCACAGGAGGTGCCACAGATGTCATTTACAGCCATGTGAAAAAATGTAGATTTACACCATACTTGCCAACCCTCCTGGATTTTCCGGGAGACTCCCGAAATTCAGCGCCTCTCCCGAAAACCTCCCGGGACAAATTTTCTACCAAAAATCTCCCGGAATTCAGGCAGAGCTGGAGGCCACGCCCCCTCCAGGTTTATTGTTAGGCAGTTTCATTAACGTCCTCCCAGCACGGCAACAACACACAACAACAGCAGTCACGTTTTCGTCTACCATAAAGCAGTTTGTCTGCCGTAAACAGCAATGTTGTGACACTCTTAAACAGGACAATGCTGCCATCTACTGTACATGCATATGTGACATTAACATCTAGGGCTTTTAGAGAGTGCAGTGCACAACTGCGCACACAACAAGGGGACGAAGCAGAATGCATCATCGGAGAGGGTGTTCAGCATGGTTAGAAAAATAGTGACAGAGAATAGAACAAGGATGGACAATTCAACCCTTAACTCAACAATGAGTAGATGAGTGTTATGTGTGTGTATATGTGTAAATAAATGAACACTGAAATTCAAGTATTTCTTTTATTTATATATATATATATATATATATATATATATATATATATATATATATAGCTAGAATTCACTGAAAGTCAAGTAGTCAAGTATTTCTTATATATATATATATATATATATGAAATACTTGACTTAGGGAATTCTAGCTGTAAATATACTCCTCCCCTCTTAACTACGCCCCCCAACCACGCCCCCCTCCACCCCCACCCCCCCACCTCCCGAAATCGGAGGTCTCAAGGTTGGCAAGTATGATTTACACTGCGAGGACATACAAAATGGAAACCATTTTGCAGCTCTAATAAGTCCAAAATTCTTTGATGTATTGTAATAAAGAACTAAAAGATTCAAAAGAAGTAAGCAGTTCTTATAATGTATATTTAGGGCACCACCCATAGAAAGGAAACATGAAAGCCACTTTGAGGTCAATTCTATGCCTCTGAATTAGAGCAAACGCAAGACAAAACAGTATCTCTGATTCTCCGGGGGAGGAACTCAACTCTGTGACCTACTTTCTAAACACTTTTTGGCACAAAGAAAAATCAGCAAAGTTGATATAAGTGGCTCACTTCAGTAATTTGTGCTCATCTGCAAACTGAAGAGCCGCCATTCGCATATTCATCCATGTCGCCGCAATGTAAATGCCTAATTTCAAATGGTGCACTTATTATTTATACACCTGGGTCACAGTGACACTAACACTCACAATGCATCGAATTTAAGATTCTGGTCTATGAGCAACATGACAACGAATTTATACGTATTTAAGTTGATGCAGAAAAGCAAAACAAATAGTAAATCGTCAGGAATAAATCATTGTCAACAGAGAACGGCTGTGATTTAGGGTTGCGCGATATAGACGACATACGATATAAATGATAAATATTTTGCAGAATATAGAACTTTATCTTGACAATGCATGTTGATGACACATTCTGGCTTTGTCCTGCAAATTTGACAGTGACAAGCTGACACGTCATCTACACCAGTGTTTTTCAACCACTGTACCACTGGAGATTGTCTAATTTCACCTATTTGGGTTAAAAATATTTTGTGCAAACCAGTAATTATAGTCTGTAAATGATGTGTTGTTGTAGGTGGCAGCCGGTAGCTAATTGCTTTGTAACTGTCGGAAACAGCGGGAGGCAGGGTGCAGGTAAAATTGTGTCTAATGCTTAAACCAAAAATAAACAAAAGGTGAGTGCCCCTAAGAAAAGGCAATGAAAGTTAGGGAAGGCTATGCAGAACGAAACTAAAACTGAACTAGCTACAAAGTAAACAAAAACAGAATGCTGGACGACAGCAAAGACTTACTGTGGAGCAAAGACGGCGTCCACAGTGTACGACCGAACATGACGTGACAATCAACAATGTCCCCACAAAGAATGACAAAAACCACTGAAATAGTCTCGATTGCTAAAACAAAGTAGATGCGGGAAACATCGCTCAAAGGAAGACATGAAACTGCTACAGGAAAATACCAAAAAAAGAGAAAAAAGCCACTAAAATAGGAGCGCAAGACAAGAACTAAAACACTACACACAGGAAAACAGCAACAAAGTCAAAATAAGTCAGGGCGTGATGTGACAGGTGGTGACAGTACACCTACTTTGAGACAAGAGCTATAGTGATGCATGCTTGGTTATGGTTTAAAGTCATATCCAACAATTGCGACGACAACTTTTTACTGTCAACTGAGTTTCGTTTTTTTAATGATTTCTGCTGGTGGCGTGCCTCCGCATTTTTTCAAAGCAAAAAATGTGCCTTGGCTAAAAAAAGGTTGAAAAACACTAGTCTACACAGTGTAGGGTGCCTGCTAGCGAGCTGATTCAGTCAAAGGCTGGACTCTAGGGAGGCGGTCCAGACTCAGGCCAAGGAAAAAACCTCATAGCCATAGCACACATAAACATGTTACAAACCCTGTTTCCATATGAGTTGGGAAATTGTGTTAGATGTAAATATAAACGGAATACAATGATTTGCAAATCATTTTCAACCCATATTCAGTTGAATATGCTACAAAGACAACATATTTGATGTTCAAACTGATAAACATTAGTTTTTTTGCAAATAATCATTAACTTTAGAATTTGATGCCAGCAACACGTGACAAAGAAGTTGGGAAAGGTGGGAATAAATACTGATAAAGTTGAGGAATGCTCATCAAACACTTATTTGGAACATCCCACAGGTGAACAGGCAAATTGGGAACAGGTGGGTGCCATGATTGTGTATAAAAGTAGATTCCATGAAATGCTCAGTCATTCACAAACAAGGATGGGGCGAGGGTCACCACTTTGTCAACAAATGCGTGAGCAAATTGTTGAACAGTTTAAGAAAAACCTTTCTCAACCAGCTATTGCAAGGAATTTAGGGATTTCACCATCTACGGTCCGTTATATCATCAAAGGGTTCAGAGAATCTGGAGAAATCACTGCACGTAAGCAGCTAAGCCCGTGACCTTCGATCCCTCAGGCTGTACTGCATCAACAAGCGACATCAGTGTGTAAATTATATCACCACATGGGCTCAGGAACACTTCAGAAACCCACTGTCAGTAACTACAGTTGGTCCCTACATATGTAAGTGCAAGTTAAAACATATTAGTACCAGGCCACATCTGGCCCCCGGGCCTTGAGTTTGATACCTGTGGTTTAGACCATATCGCCCATCCCCAGTGTGATTATTTTCTAAAAGACCATTCCAGTTGTACCAGTAACACAGCACCCTATCTACCACCTCAGGAACGCCCCTCACTCACTCTCTCTGATGCCGAGAGATCTCTCGTCCACGCCTTTGTCTCCTCCAGGCTAGACTACTGCAACGCACATCTTGTCGGGATCCCCAGCAAGAACATCTAGAAGATGCAATACATACAGAATAGTGCTGCTAGGATCCTGATGAGAGTGCGGAAATATGACAATATCACACTAATTCTCAAATCCCTTCACTGGCTTCCTGTTCCACTCAGGATTGAATACAAAGCCTCCCTACTAACTAGGGATGATGTTTGATAAGAAATTATCGAGTTCGAGCCCATTATCGAATCCTCTTATCGAACCGATTCCTTATTATTATTGACTGTTGTTACCCGAAGTATATTAAAGGGGAACATTATCACCAGACCTATGTAAGCGTCAATATATACCTTGATGTTGCAGAAAAAAGTCCATATATTTTTTTAACCGATTTCCGAACTCTAAATGGGTGAATTTTGGCGAATTAAACGCCTTTCTATTATTCGCTCTCGTGACATCACATCCGCCATTTTCTCAAACACCGAGTCAAATCAGCTCTGTTATTTTCCGTTTTTTCGACTGTTTTCCGTACCTTGGAGACATCATGCCTCGTCGGTGTGTTGTCGGAGGGTGTAACAACACGAACAGGGACGGATTCAAGTTGCACCAGTGGCCCAAAGATGCGAAAGTGGCAAGAAATTGGACGTTTGTTCCGCACACTTTACCGACGAAAGCTATGCTACGACAGAGATGGCAAGAATGTGTGCATATCCTGCGACACTCAAAGCAGATGCATTTCCAACGATAAAGTCAAAGAAATCCGCCGCCAGACCCCCATTGAATCTGCCGGAGTGTTTGAGCAATTCAGGGACAAAGGACCTCGGTAGCATGGCAAGCAGTGGCGGCAGTTTGTTCCCGCAGACGAGCGAGCTAAACCCCCTGGATGTCTTGGCTCACACCGTCCCTTATGCCACCAAAGATGATCAAGAGAAGAATATCGACCCTAGCTTCCTTGGCCTGCTGACATCAACTCCAAAACTGGACAGATCTGCTTTCAGGAAAAGAGAGCGGATGAGGGTATGTCTACAGAATATATTAATTGATGAAAATTGGGCTGTCTGCACTCTCAAAGTGCATGTTGTTGCCAAATGTATTTCATATGCTGTAAACCTAGTTCATAGTTGTTAGTTTCCTTTAATGCCAAACAAACACATACCAATCGTTGGTTAGAAGGCGATCGCCGAATTCGTCCTCGCTTTCTCCCGTGTCGCTGGCTGTCGTGTTGTTTTCGTCGGTTTCGCTTGCATACGGTTCAAACCGATATGGCTCAATAGCTTCAGTTTCTTCTTCAATTTCGTTTTCGCTACCTGCCTCCACACTACAACCGTCCGTTTCAATACATGCGTAATCTGTTGAATCGCTTAAACCGCTGAAATCCGAGTCTGAATCCGAGCGAATGTCGCTATAGCTTGCTGTTCTATGCGCCATGTTTGTTTGTGTTGGCTTCACTATGTGACGTCACAGGAAAATGGACAGGTGTATATAACGATGGTTAAAATCAGGCACTTTGAAGCTTTTTTTTAGGGATATTGCGTGATGGGTAAAATTTTGAAAAAAACTTCGAAAAATAAAATAAGCCACTGGGAACTGATTTTTAATGGTTTTAACCCTTCTGAAATTGTGATAATGTTCCCCTTTAAGTGGGATATTTCAGAAAAACAAATATATACAGTAACACAAAAACAACCTGTCTCTGTGATCACTATAGGTGTATAAATAATAATATAGTGTTAAATAAAATCAGTCCCTTGGGCACAAAACTGAAAATAATACAGCTCTCCAAAAAGTGCACTTCTGCTGCTATTGGAACATACTAACTACACACACTATGACACTAAGAACACCACAGTCATCAATCAACAATTCTTCTTCCCTTACATGAGAGCGAAGCCTGGCAATAATTGCCTGTTGAGGTTATACAGCTTGGCAGACAGCTAACAAACAATCCAAAGCAGATTAATCCATTTAGGCTCTTTATTGTTGTTGATCTTGCTTTATCTTTTCCTATCTTTACTTTTGTCTTGCACTGGACTGTTATATTTTCTTTTTTTACTGAAATACACACAATGCCAAATGTATAAGCTATGTGATTAAATTAACATACTGACATTTAATACACAATATGTAAATATTAGCTTCACACAAATATACAGTACTATCATCAAACAAATACAAAAATCATTTTTCAATAAACATCTTAGTATCAAACTTAAACTCTTTCCACCTTAATATTGAGTTACATAAACAAGTTAAACAGTTTACTTACAGACTTATCCATACTTGCCAACCCTCCCGGATTTTCCGGGAGACTCCCGAAATTCAGCGCCTCTCCCGAAAACCTCCCGGGACAAATTTTCTCCCGGAAATCTCCCGAAATTCAGGCGGACCTGAGTGACGTGACGACAGCCTGTTTTCACATCAGCTTTCCCACAATATAAACAGCGTGCCTACCCAATCACGTTATAACTGTAGAATGATCGAGGGCGAGTTCTTGGTTTTTTATGTGGGTTTATTGTTAGGCAGTTTCATTAACGTCCTCCCAGCGCGGTAACAACACACAACAACAGCAGTCACGTTTTCGTCTACCGTAAAGCAGTTCGTCTGCCGTAAACAGCAATGTTGTGACACTCTTAAACAGGACAATACCGCCATCTACTGTACATGCATATGTGACAATAACATCTACGGCTTTTAGAGAGTGGAGTGCACAACTGCGCACACAACAAGGAAATGAAGCAGAAAGCATCATCAGAGAGGGTGTTCAGCATGGTTCGAAAAATAGTGACAGAGAATAGAACAAGGATGGACAATTCAACCCTTAACTCAACAATGAGTAAATGAGTGTTATGTGTGTGTGTATGTGTAAATAAATGAACACTGAAATTCAAGTATTTCTCTTATTTATATATATATATATATATATATATATATATATATATATATATAAAATAAAATAAATATATATATACATATATATATAGCTAGAATTCACTGAAAGTCAAGTATCTGTTATATATATTTCCACTATGGACTGGACTCTCACAATATTATGTTAGACCCACTCGACATCCATTGCATTCGGTCTCCCTAGAGGGGGGGGTTACCCACATATGCGGTCCTCTCCAAGGTTTCTCATAGTCATTCACATCGACGTCCCACTGGGGTGAGTTTTTCCTTGCCCTTATGTGGGCTATACCGAGGATGTCGTTGTGGCTTGTGCAGCCCTTTGAGACACTTGTGATTTAGGGCTATATAAATAAACATTGATTGATTGATTGATTGATTTGTATATATATACATATATATACAGTATATATATGAAATACTTGACTTGATGAATTCTAGCTGGAAATATACTCCTCCCCTCTTAACCACGCCCCCCCCACCACCACCACCCGAAATCGAAGGTCTCAAGGTTGGCAAGTATGCTTATCTATTCCAAGGCTTGTAAGAGCTAACACAACTTGTCTACTTCTCAATTGTCTCAACCCGGAAGTGCCCAAACTAATGACGCGTAAGTATTTTCATATCGCCACAAGGTGTCAGTAAGAGTCTACAATCAAATGGGCATAACATTGCAGGTCCCACAGGGCATTTTCTGTACGTGGGAAGGGATTCGAATAAAGAACCAACTCTTTTCTTTACTATAGTGGCTTCGATAACGGGAACCAGCTCTCAAAAAGGGATTCGAGTCCATGGAATCGGTTATTTTCTTATCGAACAACCGGGAGAACCGATTTCGAACATCATCCCTACTACTAACCCATCATTGCCTCCATGGAAATGCCCCCCTCTACCTCAAAGAACTACTCACCCCCAAAACTTCCACACGACACCTCCGCTCCGGACAGGCTAACCTCCTCCAACCTCCGAGGACAAAGCTACGAAACAATGGGAGACCGTCTGTGGAACTCTCTCCCTGACCACCTGAGGGCACCACAGACTGTGGTTACTTTTAAAAAACCTTTCTTTTTAAAAACATGCATACTAATTCTAGCTATTTGGCTGTTCTAGTTTTTATTTATTTTTATTATCTTTTTATTTTTTTATTTTTCTAATACACTGTAGCACTTTGAGGTTGTTTACTCAATGTAAAGTGTTTTTTACAAATAAAATCTATTATTATTATTATTATTATTATAAGCACAGAATAAAGCGCAGCCTCCCAAGGTGATGCAGGTGGTAGACAGGCGAGGCTCCCTGATCACAAAACGGCGAAAAACCCTCCCGGTCTGCAGCATTTTGCCAAGTTTCTGATGCAGTTTGACACCTTTATTCTCCAAATGTCATCACGCGAGCAACCAATCGTCGCCTTCTTCCCCGGACCTAAGGTGTGATTTTAAGAATTACAATTTCACGCATGGCTCTTCCCCGCTGTCGTGTCCGTCCCATGTCCCGTGAAGCGTGTTGTATGCTAAAGGGATTGATTAAGACACAACACGCACACACACAGAGAGGAGGCTGCAAATATCGCCAGAGCGACTCAGGCCGTAATCTTACAGGAGTGCGACTGCATGCTAACTGCACAGTCGTCCGCTCATCAAACGCCCACGCACACACATCAAAACAAGGGTCGCGAACACGCAAACACGTGACTTGACACATGAGCAGCATCCCTCAAAGGGACGTGTTCTCTACAATTTTATGATTGCCGTTTTCACAGCTGAAAAGGTAGTGTTTTTCACACGTTTCGAGTCATTGCCAGCAACACATTCAACCGCCTTACCTAATTGAATCTTCCTGGACAACATAAATGTATCAGGAATGATGCCTGGCTTTCATTTATACTGTCCTTTGTGTTAGATAATGTTGTTGTAATAACAACTGGTGTATACCTGCACTGAATCATAATCAGATGTACTTTATTAATCCCCAAGGGGAGCCGGGGAGAGTAAAACATATATTCAGTCAAAGGCTGGACTCCAGGGAGGTGTGGTCCAGATGAAGCCAAGAGAAAAAAAACCTCATAGCCATAGCACACATAAACATGTTACATAGAATCAACAAAACTTGCAACATAGTTGGATCGATACAAATATTGACGGTGGTGATACCAAATATAATATAATTATATGGTTGTTCCTACGGATCAATATGTATTTATTAACTAATATTTTGTCCTTTTTGTTATTGTTTACAAACAAATAAATTGCTGGACAAAAGAGGACTTTAAGGGTCAAAACCAAAGGATATAAACCAGAGCAAGTATTAATCAGAGTACTTTATTAATCCCCGTGGGGAAATTGAGATTTTCAGCACAGTCCCATTCAAGATCAGACAAACATTACAGGGAGACAAAAAAAAGTATCGCTGACGGGTCTGCCAACTTCCGTCAACATTCAGTCAAAGGCTGGACTCCAGTAAAGGGGTCCAGACTCAGGCCAAGGGGAAAAAAAACTCATAGCCATAGCACACATTAATATGTTACATAGAACCAACAAAACTTGCAACAGAGGGGAGGGAGTGGGAGATACGGAGGCCGGCTGCTGCTGTATAAGCTGTCCATCGCCCCTAAGGGGAATCAAACTGAGAAGAAGGAGTGGAGGTGGTGCTAGCGAGCTGGTGGCTAAAGTCCCTCAACAGCTGCTTCTACTGTAAGTCAGCAAGTCTCGCTTCCATAAACTACGTTTCTTACAAGACAAAATAAATAAATCATAGCCATAGCACACATAAACATGTTACATAGAATCAACAAAACTTGCAACAGAGGGGAGGGACTGGGAGCTACGGAGGCTGGCTGCTGCCGCAAAGAAATGCATTGGTACGTACAATATGGGAACCAAAATATAAGCCAGTCCTAAATAAAATGCTCAGTAGACCTTTTGGTTAGAGTGTCCGCCCTGAGATCGGTAGGTTGTGAGTTCAAACCCCAGCCGAGTCATACCAAAGCCTATAAAAATGGGACCCATTACCGAAAATCCTCAGCCCGTAGGTTGGGTCTTGGGCACAGTTGGGTGTTCCAACAGGATAATGACCCCAAACACACGTCAAAAGTGGTAAAGGAATGGTTAAATCAGAATGTTTTAGAATGGCCTTCCAAAAGTCCTGACTTGAAAAGGTGTGGACAATGCTGAAGAAACAAGTCCATGTCAGAAAACCAACACATTTAGCTGAACTGAACCAATTTGTCAAGAGGAGTGGTCAAAAATTCAACCAGAAGCTTGTGGATGGCTACCAAAAATGCCTTATTGCAGTGAAACTTGACAAGGGACATGTAACTCGGGTTGCAAAGGGGTGGAAAGTTTCTGGTAAATTACCAAGGGAAATTAAGCTTAGGAAGTTTGGAAATAT
The DNA here is from genome assembly GCF_033978685.3 of Nerophis lumbriciformis. Taxonomy (NCBI): domain Eukaryota; kingdom Metazoa; phylum Chordata; class Actinopteri; order Syngnathiformes; family Syngnathidae; genus Nerophis; species Nerophis lumbriciformis. The sequence goes on along the minus strand of NC_084564.2, from coordinate 36,925,091 downwards.
TGACCATTTTTGGATTATTCAAAGTTGGACACCGTCCATGGGAATGAATGGGAATATATGGGAATTAATGGGTAATTACAATAATGATATATTATTGGGCACTTGTCTATAAGATGCTGCATCTTTGTGGCATTTTTTGACGTAGCTCTTTGCACAGTATTTGCAAATGTACACAGCCTTTCCGCCTACATTGGTTGCGGTGAAATGTCTCCACACATCACATGGTGTATTGTTTGTATATATGTATTCTAGTAAAACACTAATGCAATGCCACACACAGATATAAATAGTCAGCTAAACAATTGGAATAGTCTTTAAAAATATTTTACTGAAAAATATTTTACTGATGGACAAATGAATAGAAACAGGCTAGATGAATAAATGAACACTCAATCAGCATGCTAAATCAAACTATAAGCTACATTCTTGTATGACAACAGAATGGCTAGCAGAACAGAAGGCAGAGGAAACTACACATTTTGATTTAGTATTTTTACAGATCACAAAAAGGTCAATTCGGATCGCCAACGTTGTTAGCTTACATGAAAGGGATTTAATATAGAGAAAATTAGCATCGCGGCTAACGGAGAAATATTTTCAATTCATTATGAGACTGTGGTGGTACATAAACCTAGCTAACTAGAGATATTGGCCCCAAAATCATTTAACAAGTACAGGAACATCTAGCTAGCTTGAGTGGAAGTCTGCTGGAGTAGTCTACAGTCATACAGTAACAAGCAATTACACCTCTATTACACTTGACATGCATTTGCATCACTGAACTCTGCTAAGCAATGTGGTCTACATACAACACACAAAGACAAAGATATGTTTCAAAGGGCCAATTTGTTTCAGGCCAGAACAAATTGAGAAAACTATTTTAAATAGCTGCAACATAACATACATACAGGTAAAAGCCAGTAAATTAGAATATTTTGAAAAACTTGATTTATTTCAGTAATTGCATTCAAAAGGTGTAACTTGTACATTATATTTATTCATTGCACACAGACTGATGCATTCAAATGTTTATTTCATTTAATTTTGATGATTTGAAGTGGCAACAAATGAAAATCCAAAATTCCGTGTGTCACAAAATTAGAATATTACTTAAGGCTAATACAAAAAAGGGATTTTTAGAAATGTTGGCCAACTGAAAAGTATGAAAATGAATACCAATACTTGGTTGGAGCTCCTTTTGCCTCAATTACTGCGTTAATGCGGCGTGGCATGGAGTCGAAGAGTTTCTGGCACTGCTCAGGTGTTATGAGAGCCCAGGTTGCTCTGATAGTGGCCTTCAACTCTTCTGCGTTTTTGGGTCTGGCATTCTGCATCTTCCTTTTCACAATACCCCACAGATTTTCTATGGGGCTAAGGTCAGGGGAGTTGGCGGGCCAATTTAGAACAGAAATACCATGGTCCGTAAACCAGGCACGGGTAGATTTTGCGCTGTGTGCAGGCGCCAAGTCCTGTTGGAACTTGAAATCTCCATCTCCATAGAGCAGGTCAGCAGCAGGAAGCATGAAGTGCTCTAAAACTTGCTGGTAGATGGCTGCGTTGACCCTGGATCTCAGGAAACAGAGTGGACCGACACCAGCAGATGACATGGCACCCCAAACCATCACTGATGGTGGAAACTTTACACTAGACTTCAGGCAACGTGGATCCTGTGCCTCTCCTGTCTTCCTCCAGACTCTGGGACCTCGATTTCCAAAGGAAATGCAAAATTTGCTTTCGTCAGAAAACATGACTTTGGACCACTCAGCAGCAGTCCAGCTCTTTTTTTCCTTAGCCCAGGTGAGACGCTTTGCGCGCTGTTTCTTGGTCAACAGTGGCTTGACACGAGGTATGCGGCAGTTGAAACCCATGTCTTTCAAGCGTCTCTTGGTGGTGGATCTTGAAGCACTGACTACAGCAGCTGTCCACTCCTTCTGAATCTCCCCCACATTTTTGAATGGGTTTTTTTTCACAATCTTGACCAGGGCGCGGTGATCCCTATCGCTTGTACACTTTTTCTGACCACAGTTTTTCCTTCCCTTTGCCTCTCCATTAATGTGTTTGGACACAGAGCTCTGAGAACAGCCAGCCTCTTCAGCAATAACCTTTTGTGTCCTTCCCTCCTTGTGCAATGTGTCGATGGTTGCCTTTTGGACAGCTGTCAAATCTGAAGTCTTCCCCATGTTTGTGTAGGCTTCAGAACTGGACTGAGAGACCATTTAAAGCCCTTTGCAGGTGTTTTGAGTTAATCAGCTGATTAGTTTGTGGCACCAGGTGTCTTCAAAATTTAACCCTTACACAATATTCTAATTTTGTGACACACGGAATTTTGGATTTTCATTTGTTGCCACTTCAAATCATCAAATTTAAATGAAATAAACATTTGAATGCATCAGTCTGTGTGCAATGAATAAATATAATGTACAAGTTACACCTTTTGAATGCAATTACTGAAATAAATCAAGTTTTTCAAAATATTCTAATTTACTGGCTTTTACCTGTAAGTAACAAACAGCATAATACCAACATAGCTGTACACCAAGGAAGGCACACACTACATACACAAAGCCTAACCAGGCATTTTTTTCTCTCAAGGAACTGTGAAATAAAATTCTCTACACTCTACACATTTCCCCAGTTTTAGTTTAGAGATAAGGAAAGATTGGCCTGGCCAACTAGCATCCCTCTTTATGTTTGTGAACTTTATAGTCTATACATTTAGAGTGATGTGATAATCAAACACTCTAGAAGTCTAGAATGAAAGAGTATATAAGAGAATTGACAGAGTGTGTGTACCTTCAGTGATGAATGATGAGCAGAGGCAGAGTTTGGAGTGTTTTCTTTAGTTTGCTTTCCATTTTTATGTACTCACTGTCCAGGTGCCATTTGACGCCCGGTATCATGCTAATTAGCGGCCTGAAAGCGGGTGACTCCACTGTAGAAATAGCCTGCATGTCTTCTAGCACACACGCTGCAATGGCTCTATCAATGTTGTCCTGGCTAGCAGTGCCTAGTTAAAATCCAGCCGCTGTTGCTTCGGAGGTGAAGTGTGTCTCTCTTTACTAGCTTCGTCAAAGCATGTTGCTTTTGTAGCTGTTTCAGTAGATTTGGATTGCTGGGATAAGATCTTTGATCCAAGACACAACTTACATTTAACTAAAATGTTCTTTTCTTTGTGGTCGACAAAAGAAAAGTAGTGAGAATATCTCCATGTTAAAGGCCTACTGAAACCCACTACTACCGACCATGCAGTCTGATAGTTGATATATCAATGATGAAATCTTAACGTTTACTAAGGTGCAATTTTAAATTTTGCGTGACATAACCTGCTGAAAACGTCTCGGTATGATGACTTCAGCGCGTGACGTCGCAGATTGTGGAGGACATTTTGAGACAGCATCTGGGCCAGCTATTAAGTCGTCTGTTTCATCGCAAAATTCCACAGTATTCTGGACATCTGTGTTGGTGAATCTTTTGCAATTTGTTCAATGGACAATGGAGACAGCAAAGAAGAAAGCTGTAGGTGGGAAGCGGTGTATTGCGGCCGACTTCAGCAACACAAACACGGCCGGTGTTTCATTGTTTACATTCCCGAAAGATGACAGTCAAGCTTTACCATTGGCCTGTGGAGAACTGGGACAACAGAGACTCTTACCAGGAGGACTTTGAGTTGGATACGCAGACACGGTACCGTGAGTACGCTTCCAAACATTTGATCGCTTGTAAATAATGTAAATAATTCAATGTATACGCCCTGATGATTATCTTGTGTGATGACTGTATTATGATGATAGTATATATGATAGTATATATCTGTATCATGAATCAATTTAAGTGGACCCCGACTTAAACAAGTTGAAAAACTTATTCGGGTGTTACCATTTAGTGGTCAATTGTACGGAATATGTACTTCACTGTGCAACCTACTAATAAAAGTCTCAATCAATCAAAAAAGCCCGTATGTGGGTGCTGCTATGTGCACATCACGTACTTAACTTTGGGGACTTTGGGGAAATATATGTGCTGTATGAACTTTGGGGAGGTGAACAGTACTTTGGGCTGTGGGATTGAGTGTGTTGTGCAGGTGTTTGAGTTGTATTGGCGGGTTATATGGATGGGAGGGGGGAGGTGTTTGTTATGCGGGATTAATTTGTGGCATATTAAATATAAGCCATGTTGTGTTGTGGCTAATAGAGTATATATATGTCTTGTGTTTATTTACTGTTTTAGTCATTCCCAGTTGAATATCAGGTCCCACCCGCCTCTCACAGCATCTTCCCTACCCGAATCGCTCCCATTGCCCTCATCCACAAATCTTTCATCCTCGCTCAAATTAATGGGGAAATCGTCGCTTTCTCGGTCCGAATCGCTCTCGCTGCTGGTGGCCATGATTGTAAACAAAGTGCGGATGTGAGGAGATCCACAACCTGTGACGTCACGCGCTACTCGTCTGCTACTTCCGGTACAGGCAAGGCTTTTTTATCAGCGACCAAAAGATGCAAACTTTTTTCGTCGATGTTCTCTACTAAATCCTTTCAGCAAAAATATGGCAATATCGCGAAATGATCAAGTATGACACATAGAATGGACCTGCTATCCCCGTTTAAATAAGAAAATCGCATTTCGGTAGGCCTTTAAGAAACTCGGCCTCGGCTTCGCCATGATGTCTTGTTAGTAAACACAGACACGCCCCCTCCCACACACACAGCGCTCCAATAAAACACACTCAGATCTTCTCAGTTTCTCACCGATACTACATAAAAAATTACGTAAAATAACGCAGTAACGCATCATGTAGTAACGGTAACTGAGTTACTGAATATAAAAAATAAAGCGTACGATTACTATTTACCGCCGAAAGTAACGGCGTTACAGTAAGGCGCTACTTTGTAATGTTAGTAACATTACAAGTGCTATTGTCAACAACCTTATTATTGCTAAAACTAAGTTAAACAACAACGAATGTCAAGTTACACAACATTAAAATTGAGCAAGCTGACAGTACAAAGAAGGGAGCTTCACAATGACCCCTTTTTGAGCGTACTCTTTATGTCTTTGGCCAAATTCACCAGTAAATGTGCAAGCGATGACTAGTTTCCATTTTTCTTAGGTCGTCAACCGCTTATGTCAGCCAGTCCCAGGTGCGTGGTCATAAACAGGTTCCACTGTCACCGACGAGCTGCTCAAGCTGAAAACGCTGCAGTAGTTCACTGCTTATATTTCGGAGTTTTAGGGTCAGCAGTAAACACGATATTGTCCTCATACACAAACAAAAAGAGCGCCGCCATGATTGATGACTCATTAGACTCCCGAACCGCAGCTGTCAGGGTGGGCTGTTTGCATTCTGGAGAGCCACACTTCTCATCCGCAGCCGTCGTCAAGGACAAACAGCACATTTGTTCGCCGCCTCGCAGCGAGCAGGCCGACGCTCGGAGGGCGCTGAGCCTTTTCCGATGATGTCTCTCCACACGACGACTAAACGCAGCGTTCTGCATGTGAGCACTAAACGAGAGAGCAAGCCTCCTGTTGTCTGTGCTTCGCTTGAAACTTGAGTCCTGGGATGCACGGAAACATTATCACCTCTGCGTGAAAAGCACCCTCTAGAATTGCAGATGAAGCGTAAAAAAACCCCACATCTTAAAACCGTAGCCTTGGGTAGTGGGGTTGAAGGAAATCTAACGGTCACTATTAAATAGAAATTGGTACACAGTCCATGTATGTCCTTCCAGGTACAATCGACTAAAAAGTACACAATATTCAATTAAAAAACAATAAACATCCAACGGTTCCAAAAATGAAACTAAAACTGAACTGGCTACAAAGTAAACAAAAACAGAATGCTGGACGACAGCAAAGACTTACTGGGGAGCAAAGACGGCGTCCACAATGTACATCCGAACATGACATGGCAATCATCAATGTCCACACTATTCGGTTAAAAACCAATAAACACCCGACGGTTCCAAAAATGAAATTGGATAGATCTATCCGACCACCGTTCATTATCGGACGATTTCCATGGAAACGTAAGTTATTGATATATGTCCATCAATGCCTGCCAATGCCGGACAACAGAATGACGTGGCTGAAGCTTGAAGTAAAACTGAACTGGCTACAAAGTAAACAAAAACAGAATGCTGGACGATAGCAAAGACTTACTGGGGAGCAAAGACGGCGTCCACAATTTACATCCAAACATGACATGACAATCAACACTGTCTACACTATTCGGTTAAAAACCAATAAACACCCGACGGTTCCAAAAATGAAATTGGATAGATCTATCCGACCACCGTTCATTATCGGACGATTTCCATGGAAACGTATGTTATTGATGTATGTCCATCAATGCCTGCCAATGCCGGACAACAGAATGACATGGCTGCAGCTTGAAGTAAAACTGAACTGGCTACAAAGTAAACAAAAACAGAATGCTGGACGATAGCAAAGACTTACTGGGGAGCAAAGACAGCGTCCACAATGTGCATCCAAACATGACATGACAATCAACACTGTCTACACTATTCGGTTAAAAACCAATAAACAACGGACGGTTCCAAAAATGAAATTGGATAGATCTATCCGACCACCGTTCATTATCGGACGATTTCCATGGAAACGTATGTTATTGATATATGTCGATAAATGCCTGCCAATGCCGAAAAACAGAATGACGTGGTTGCAGCTTGAAGTAAAACTGAACTGGCTACAAAGTAAACAAAAACAGAATGCTGGACGACAGCAAAGACTTACTGGGGAGCAAAGACGGCGTCCACAATGCACATCCGAACATGACATGACAATCAACACTGTCCCCACTATTCGGTTAAAAACCAATAAACACCCGACGGTTCCAAAAATGAAATGGGATAGATCTATCCGACCACCGTTCATTATCGGACGATTTCCATGGAAACGTATGTTATTGATATATGTCCATCAATGCCTGCCAATGCCGAACAACAGAATGACGTGGCTGCAGCTTGAAGTAAAACTGAACTGGCTACAAAGTAAACAAAAACAGAATGCTGGAGGACAGCAAAGACTTACTGGGGAGCAAAGACGGCGTCCACAATGTACATCCGAACATGACATGACAATCAACACTGTCTACACTATTCGGTTAAAAACCAATAAACACCGGATGGTTCCAAAATCCGACCACCGTTCATTATCGGACGATTTCCATGGAAACGTATGTTATTGATATATGTCCATCAATGCCTGCCAATGCCGGACAACAAAATGACGTGGCTGCAGCTTGAAGTAAAACTGAACTGGCTACAGAGTAAACAAAAACAGAATGCTGGACGACAGCAAAGACTTACTGGGGAGCAAAGACGGCATCCACAATGTACATCCAAACATGACATGACAATCAACAATGTCTACACTATTCGGTTAAAAACCAATAAACACCCGACGGTTCCAAAAATGAAATTGGATAGATCCATCCGACCACCGTTCTTTATCGGACGATTTCCATGGAAACGTATGTTATTGATATATGTCCATCAATGCCTGCCAATGCCGAACAACAGAATGACATGGCTGCAGCTTGAAGTAAAACTGAACTGGCTACAAAGTAAACAAAAACAGAATGCTGGACGATAGCAAAGACTTACTGGGGAGCAAAGACGGCGTCCACAATGTACATCCAAACATGACATGACAATCAACACTGTCCACACTATTCGGTTAAAAACCAATAAACACCCGACGGTTCCAAAAATGAAATTGGATAGATCTATCCGACCACCGTTCATTATCGGACGATTTCCATGGAAACGTATGTTATTGATATATGTCCATCAATGCCTGCCAATGCCGAACAACAGAATGACGTGGCTGCAGCTTGAAGTAAAACTGAACTGGCTACAGAGTAAACAAAAACAGAATGCTGGACGACAGCAAAGACTTACTGGGGAGCAAAGACGGCATCCACAATGTACATCCAAACATGACATGACAATCAACACTGTCTACACTATTCGGTTAAAAACCAATAAACACCCGACGGTTCCAAAAATGAAATTGGATAGATCTATCCGACCACCGTTCATTATCGGACGATTTCCATGGAAACGTATGTTATTGATATATGTCCATAAATGCCTGCCAATGCCGGACAACAGAATGACGTGGCTGTAGCTTGAAGTAAAACTGAACTGGCTACAAAGTAAACAAAAACAGAATGCTGGACAACAGCAAAGACTTACTGTGGAGCGAAGACGGCGTCCACAATGTACATCCGAACATGACATGACAATCAACAATGTCCACACTATTCGGTTAAAAACCAATAAACACCCGACGGTTCCAAAAATGAAATTGGATAGATCTATCCGACCACCGTTCATTATCGGACGATTTCCATGGAAACGTATGTTATTGATGTATGTCCATCAATGCCTGCCAATGCCAGACAACAGAATGACATGGCTGCAGCTTGAAGTAAAACTGAACTGGCTACAAAGTAAACAAAAACAGAATGCTGGACGATAGCAAAGACTTACTGGGGAGCAAAGACGGCGTCCACAATTTACATCCAAACATGACATGACAATCAACACTGTCTACACTATTTGGTTAAAAACCAATAAACACCGGACGGTTCCAAAATCAGACCACCGTTCATTATCGGACGATTTCCATGGAAACGTATATTATTGATATATGTCCATCAATGCCTGCCAATGCCGAACAACAGAATGACGTGGCTGCAGCTTGAAGTAAAACTGAACTGGCTACAGAGTAAACAAAAACAGAATGCTGGACGACAGCAAAGACTTACTGGGGAGCAAAGACGGCGTCCACAATGTACATCCAAACATGACATGACAATCAACACTGTCTACACTATTCGGTTAAAAACCAATGAACACCCGACGGTTCCAAAAATGAAATTGGATAGATCTATCCGACCACCGTTCATTATCGGACGATTTCCATGGAAACGTATGTTATTTATATATGTCAATCAATGCCTGCCAATGCCAAACAACAGAATGACATGGCTGCAGCTTGAAGTAAAACTGAACTGGCTACAAAGTAAACAAAAACAGAATGCTGGACGATAGCAAAGACTTACTGGGGAGCAAAGACGGTGTCCACAATGTACATCCAAACATGACATGACAATCAACACTGTCTACACTATTCGGTTAAAAAACAATAAACACCGGACGGTTCCAAAATCCGACCACCGTTCATTATCGGACGATTTCCATGGAAACGTATGTTATTGATATATGTCCATCAATGCCTGCCAATTCCGAACAACAGAATGACGTGGCTGCAGCTTGAAGTGAAACTGAACTGGCTACAAAGTAAACAAAAACAGAATGCTGGACGACAGCAAAGACTTACTGGGGAGCGAAGACGGCGTCCACAATGTACATCCGAACATGACATGACGATCAACAATGTCCCCACAAAGAAGGATTAAAAACAACTGAAATATTCTTGATTGCTAAAACAAAGTAGATGCGGGGAATATCGCTCAAAGGAAGACATGAAACTGCTACAGGAAAATACCAAAAAAAGAGAAAAACCCATGAAAATAGGAGTGGTGCAGTGTTTTTCAACCACTGTACCGCGGCACACTAGTGTTGGTGTGCCGTGGGAGATTGTCTAATTTCACCTATTTGGGTTAAAAATATTTTTTACAAACCAGTAATTATAGTCTGCAAATGATGTGTTGTTGAGTGTCGGTGCTGCCTAGAGCTCGGCAGAGTAACCGTGTAATACTCTTCCATATCAGTAGGTGGCAGCCGGTAGCTAATTGCTTTGTAGATGTCGGAAACAGCGGGAGGCAGGGTGCAGGTAAAATTGTGTCTAATGCTTAAACCAAAAATAAACAAAAGGTGAGTGCTCCTAAGAAAAGGCATTGAAGCTTAGGGAAGGCTATGCATAACGAAACTAAAACTGAACTGGCTACAAAGTAAACAAAAACAGAATGCTGGACGACAGCAAAGACTTACTGTGGAGCAAAGACGGCGTCAACAATGTACATCCGAACATGACATGACAATCAACAATGTCCCCACAAAGAAGGATTAAAAACAACTAAAATATTGTTGCTTGCTAAAAACAAAGCAGGTGCGGGGAATATCGCTCAAAGGAAGACATGAAACTGCTACAGGAAAATACCAAAAAAAGAGAAAAACCCATGAAAATAGGAGCGGTACAGTGTTTTTCAACCACTGTACCGCGGCACACTAGTGTTGGTACGCCGTGGGGGATTGTCTAATTTCACCTATTTGGGTTAAAAATATTTTTTGCAAACCAGTAATTATAGTCTGGAAATGATGTGTTGTTGTTGAGTGTCGGTGCTGTCTAGAGCTCGGCAGAGTAACCGTGTAATACTCTTCCATATCAGTAGGTGGCAGCAGGTAGCTAATTGCTTTGTAGATGTCGGAAACAGCGGGAGGCAGTGTTTAGGTAAAATTGTGTCTAATGCTTAAACCAAACTCAAAAAAGGTTGAACGACACTGCATTAAAGGAGTTTAACGTGAGTACAATTCTTACACTAAATACCGCTATATTTTTGTATTTTGTCATTTAACTTACATGTTTCACACTACAAACGATCAAATGCATTATTAGGTCAGGTGGTGCAGTGGATGAAGCGCAGGCCGCAAAACATGGCTGTATTATAATGGCCCTGAAACTACATCAATCAATCAATCAATCTTTATTTATATAGCCCTAAATCACAAGTGTCTCAAAGGGCTGCACAAGCCACAACTACATCCTCGGTACAAAGCCCACATACGGGCAAGGAAAAACTCACCCCAGTGGGACGTCGATGTGAATGACTATGAGATGACATGAATTATATACATACATACATACATACATACATACATACATACATACATACATACATACATACATACATACATACATACATACATACATACATATATATATATATATATACAGTATGTATATATACAGTATGTATACATACATATATATATATATATATATATATATATATATATATATATATATATATATATATATATATATATATATATATATATATATATATATATATATATATATGTTACAAGTCACACAAGTACCAAAGCTGTGTGCCAGCCTTCTGTCGGAGCAATTCATTATTAGACAGTTTATTTTTAAAGTTAGTCGTTTAGACTAGTTGGCTATTTGAAAAATTAGTCTAAAAATTAATCAGCTATCATCTAAACCAACATGACCTTATAGTTCATTTTCAGATCATACGGTCAATAGCACTCTGCATAAATAAATTGAATAATTTACAGTTTGTGATCAGTATCGGGATATATCGATCCCACTCATGGATAATTGGTAACGAAATCAGAAGCATTAAGCCCTGATCGGAACACCCCTAATAACAACCAAGGGGAAAAAAACAGATTTTTGAGGGGTGTATACTCTATTATGTTAGATCCACTATGGACTAGACTCTCACATTATTATGTTAGATCCACTATGGACTAGACTCTCACACTATTATGTTAGATCCACTATGGACTGGACTCTCACTATTATGTTAGATCCACTATGGACTGGACTCTCACTATTATGTTAGATCCACTATGGACTGGACTCTCACTATTATGTTAGATCCACTATGGACTGGACTCTCACTATTATGTTAGATCCACTATGGACTGGACTCTCACTCTTATGTTGGATCCACTATGGACTAGACTCTCACACTATTATGTTAGATCCACTATGGACTGGACTCTCACACTATTATGTTAGATCCACAATGGACTAGACTCTGACACTATTATGTTAGATCCACTATGGACTGGACTCTCACTATTATGTTAGATCCACTATGGACTGGACTCTCACACTATTATGTTAGATCCACTATGGACTAGACTCTCACACTATTATGTTAGATCCACTATGGACTGGACTCTCACTATTATGTTAGATCCACTATGGACTGGACTCTCACAATATTATGTTAGATCCACTATGGACTGGACTCTCACAATATTATGCTAGATCCACTATGGACTGGACTCTCACAATATTATGTTAGATCCACTATGGACAGGACTCTCACAATATTATGTTAGATCCACTATGGACTGGAGTCTCACACTATTATGTTAGATCCACTATTGACTGGACTGTCATTATTATGTTAGATCCACTGTGGACTGGACTCTCAAACTATTATGATAGATCCACTATGGACTAGACTCTCACAATATTATGTTAGATCCACTATAGACTGGACTCTCACAATATTATGCTATATCCACTATGGACTGGACTCTCACTATTATGTTAGATCCACTATGGACTGGACTCTCACTATTATGTTAGATCCACTATGGACTGGACTCTCACACTATTATGTTAGATCCACTATGGACTGGACTCTCACAATATTATGTTAGATCCACTATGGACTAGACTCTCACAATATTATGCTATATCCACTATGGACTGGACTCTCACTATTATGTTAGATCCACTATGGACTGGACTCTCACTATTATGTTAGATCCACTATGGACTGGACTCTCACACTATTATGTTAGATCCACTATGGACTGGACTCTCACAATATTATGTTAGATCCACTATAGCCTGGACTTTCACAATATTATGCTAGACCCACTCGACGTCCATTGCATCCGGTCCTCTCCAAGGTTTCTCATAGTCATTCACATTGACATCCCACTGGGTTGTGAGTTTTTCCTTGCCCTTATGTGGGCTCTGAACCGAGGATGTCGTTGGGGCTTGTGCAGCCCTTTGAGACACTTGTGATTTAGGGCTATATAAATAAACATGGATTGATTGCACAATTAATCACATTTTAAATCACAACAACTTTGGATGTGATGATTAAATGAGGGCGATATTAACATTTAAAAAGCAGCTTCCACTGCATGAATTACACAGCGTGCCTAACTTCACTGGTTTTGGGTTTTGGACAACAAAAGAAGTCAAAAAGCCATTTCCCAATAAATCGTATCTAATCAATAAAAGTTTTAGCTTTTTTTTTTTTACTGTGACAGTTGTCGATCCAACTAAACTGTTACTCTGTGGGGGAAAAGGCCGCTCTAAAAAGGTATATATAAGAGTATATTAAAGCACTACAAGGCCACTACCCCCATTGCTATTATAAAGCCCTCAGTAAAAAACAAATAAAGCGGCACATATTTGATCATAGGCCAGTGGGATAAAAATTCGACTTGTGGCAAGAGACTACGAAGTCTAAGCGAGCCTTGTTTTTCTGCTCGTTTAATCATTCTCTTTGGAGGCAATAACTGTGGACGGAATACACAACGAGGCGCCGCCGTGGCGAGAATGTCTTTGAGAAATACCTGCTCTAGCGCGCACGCTTCCCAGCTGCCGGCCCCGGCAGTTTTCCCTTTGGTCAGCTACCGAAAAGACCAAAGTTTTTGCTGCCGCTGAGCGATTTCACAGACAACATATGGTTCCCTTAGCCTGCCCACGCACTTGGCATGCCGGCCAGCACCAGTACCTCCAGGGCGGCTGATGCGACCCCCACAGATGAGAGAGCTCCAGACAAAGACAGCCTCCCCCCCCCCCCGAGGTGAAGTAGATGCCTGCAACGTGGGCCGCACTGTGCAGAGATAATGGCCAGGGCGGAGGAGTAAAAAAGAACGAGGAATAAAATGTGCTTTTTTTTTTTTTACTACTTTGTAATGTGGTATTTACCACGACTAGGATGTCGGGACTCCTTCGTTTGAACAGGAAACACGAGGCGGCACGGAGAGTGACCGCGGTGAGCAATAACACAAGTTGCCTGAGAGAATCACGTCAAATAAACTACGCTCTAATAAATATTGTGGTTGTGCGGCCATTTTTTTTTTTTTTTTTTTTTTTTGGGTAGACGGTTTAATTTGCAAGTCGGGGTTTGCCGAAAACCTCTGCTCTTTAGTACTGCCCTAGTGGCTCCCTGGAGCATTTTTAAAGAAGGATAGAAAATGGAGAAAGATGGGGGGAAAAATGTGGGGAAAAATACAAATATTTCACTCCTTTGTCTCATTTTGTCCACCAAACATTTTATGCTGTGCTTGAATGCACAAAGGTGAGCTTTGTTGATGTTATTGACTCGTTTCTGCGTGGAGTTGGCACTAAATTGGCCCTGGTGTGTGAATGTCTGTTTATCCATGTTGGCCCTGCGATGAGGTGGCGACTTGTCCAGGGTGTACCCCGCCTACCGCCCGAATGCAGCTGAGATAGGCTCCAGAAACCCTTTCCAAAGACATGCACCTGGGGATAGGTTGATTGGCAACACTAAATTGGCCCTAGTGTGTGAATGTGAGTGTGAATGTTGTCTGTGTATCCGTGTTGGCCCTTTGTCTCATTTTGTCCACCAAACGTTTTATGCTGTGCGTGAATGCACAAAGGCGAGCTTTGTTGATGTTATTGACTCGATTCTGCGTGGAGTTGGCACTAAATTGGCCCTAGTGTGTGAATGTTGTCTGTTTATCCGTGTTGGCCCTGCGATGGGGTGGCGACTTGTCCAGGGTGTATCCTGTCTATCGCCCGAATGCAGTTGAGATAGGCTCCAGCCCCCCGCCCCCTGCCCCCCGCGACCCCGAAAGGGACAAACGCTAGAAAATGGATGGATGGTTTGCCGAAAATCTCCGTCTAACAAATGTAAGTCATTGAAGAGGAAAAAGAACATAAATAAGGTGCTTAGTCAGAAGCAGAGCAAATTTGGGTTCTGGGGGTCTAAAGCAGGGGTCAGCAATCCGCGGCTCTTTAGTACTGCCCTAGTGGCTCCCTGGAGCATTTTTAAAGAAGGCTTGAAATTGGAGAAAGATGGAGGGGCAAAAAATGGGTGGAAAAATACAAATATTTCACTCCTTTGTCTCATTTTGTCCACCAAACATTGTATGCAGTGCTTGAATGCACAAAGGTGAGCTTTGTTGATGTTATTGACTCGTTTCTGCGTGGAGTTGGCACTAAATTGGCCCTAGTGTGTGAATGTTGTCTGTTTATCCGTGTTGGCCCTGCGATGGGGTGGAGACTTGTTCAGGGTGTACCCCGCCTACCGCCCGAATGCAGTTGAGATAGGCTCTAGCCCCCAGCCCCCCGCGACACCGAAAGGGACAAACGGTAGAAAAATGGATGGATGGTTTGCCGTAAATCTCCGTCTAACAAATGTAAGTCATTGAAGAGGAATAAGAACATAAATAAGGTGCTTAGTCAGAAGCAGAGCAAATTCGGGTTCTGAGGGTCTAATGCGGGGGTCAGCAATCCGCGGCTCTTTAGTGCTGCCCGAGTGGCTCCCTGGACTATTTTTAAAGAAGGATGGAAAATGGAGAAAGATGGGGGGAAAAAATGGGGGGGGGAAATACAAATATTTCACTCCTTTGTCTCATTTTGTCCACCAATCGTTTTATGCTGTGCGTGAATGCACAAAGGTGAGCTTTGTTGATGTTATTGACTCGTTTCTTCGTGGAGTTGGCACTAAATTGGCCCTAGTGTGTGAATGTTGTCTGTTTATCCGTGTTGGCCCTGCGATGAGGTGGCGACTTGTCCAGGGTGTATACCGCCTTCCGCCCGAATGCAGCTGAGATAGGCTCCAGCAACCCTCTCCAAAGACATGCACCTGGGGGTAGGTTGATTGGCAACACTAAATTGGCCCTAGTGTGTGAATGTGAGTGTGAATGTTGTCTGTGTATCCGTGTTGGCCCTTTGTCTCATTTTGTCCACCAAACGTTTTATGCTGTGCGTGAATGCACAAAGGTGAGCTTTGTTGATGTTATTGACTCGTTTCTGCGTGGAGTTGGCACTAAATTGGCCCTAGTGTGTGAATGCGAGTGTGAATGTTGTCGGTCTATCCATGTTGGCCCTGCGATGAGATGGCAACTTGTCCAGGGTGTGCCCCGCCTTCCGCCCGGATGCAGCTGAGATAGGCTCCACAAGCGGTAGAAAATGGATGGATGGATGGATGGTTTGCCGGAAATCTCTGTCTAACAAATGTAAGTCATTGAAGAGGAAAAAGGAACATAAATAAGGTGCTTCGTCAGAAGCAGAGCAAATTTGGGCCCTGGGTGTCTAATGCGGGGGTCAGCAATCCACGGCTCTTTAGTGCTGCCCTAGTGGCTCCCTGGAGCATTTTTAAAGAAGGCTTGAAAATGGAGAAAGATGGGGGGAAAAATGGGGGGAAAAATACAAATATTTCACTCCTTTGTCTCATTTTGTCCACCAAACATTTTATGCTGTGCTTGAATGCACAAAGGTGAGCTTTGTTGATGTTATTGACTCGTTTCTGCGTGGAGTTGGCACTAAATTGGCCCTGGTGTGTGAATGTCTGTTTATCCATGTTGGCCCTGCGATGAGGTGGCGACTTGTCCAGGGTGTACCCTGCCTACCGCCCGAATGCAGCTGAGATAGGCTCCAGAAACCCTTTCCAAAGACATGCACCTGGGGATAGGTTGATTGGCAACACTAAATTGGCCCTAGTGTGTGAATGTGAGTGTGAATGTTGTCTGTGTATCCGTGTTGGCCCTTTGTCTCATTTTGTCCACCAAACGTTTTATGCTGTGCGTGAATGCACAAAGGTGAGCTTTGTTGATGTTATTGACTCGTTTCTGCGTGGAGTTGGCACTAAATTGGCCGTAGTGTGTGAATGCGAGTGTGAGTGTTGTCTGTCTATCTGTGTTGGCCCTGCGATGAGATGGCGACTTGTCCAGGGTGTACACCGCCTTCCACCCGGATGCAGCTGAGATAGGCTCCACAAGCGGTAGGAAATGGATGGATGGATGGATGGTTTGCCGGAAATCTCTGTCTAACAAATGTAAGTCATTGAAGAGGAATAGGAACATAAATAAGGTGCTTAGTCAGAAGCAGAGCAAATTTGGGTTCTGAGGGTCTAAAGCAGGGGTCAGCAATCCGCGGCTCTTTAGTGCTGCTCGAGTGGATCCCTGGAGCATTTTTAAAGAAGGATCGAAAATGGAGAAAGATGGGGGGAAAAAATGGGGGGAAAAATACAAATATTTCACTCCTTTGTCTCATTTTGTCCACCAAACGTTTTATGCTGTGCGTGAATGCACAAAGGTGAGCTTTGTTGATGTTATTGACTCGTTTCTAAGTGGAGTTGGCACTAAATTGGCCCTAGTGTGTGAATGCGAGTGTGAATGTTGTCGGTCTATCTGTGTTGGTCCTGCGATGAGGCAGCGACTTGTCCAGGGTGTAACCCGCCTTCCGCCCGAATGCAGCTGAGATAGGCTCCAGCAACCCTCTCCAAAGACATGCACCTGGGGATAGGTTGATTGGCAACACTAAATTGGCCCTAGTGTGTGAATGTGAGCGTGAATGTTGTCTGTTTATCCGTGTTGGCCCTTTGTCTCATTTTGTCCACCAAACGTTTTATGCTGTGCGTGAATGCACAACGGTGAGCTTTGTTAATGTTATTGACTCGTTTCTGCGTGGAGTTGGCACTAAATTGGCCCTAGTGTGTGAATGTTGTCTGTTTATCCGTGTTGGCCCTGCGATGGGGTGGCATCTTGTCCAGGGTGTATCCCGTCTACCGCCCGAATGCAGTTGAGATAAGCTCCAGCCCCCCGCCCCCCGCGACCCCGAAAGGGACAAACGCTAGAAAATGGATGGATGGTTTGCCGAAAATCTCCGTCTAACAAATGTAAGTCATTGAAGAGGAATAGGAACATAAATAAGGTGCTTAGTCAGAAGCAGAGCAAATTTGGGTTCTGGGGGTCTAAAGCAGGGGTCAGCAATCCGCGGCTCTTTAGTACTGCCCTAGTGGCTCCCTGGAGCATTTTTAAAGAAGGCTTGAAATTGGAGAAAGATGGAGGGGAAAAAATGGGTGGAAAAATACAAACATTTCACTCCTTTGTCTCATTTTGTCCACCAAACATTTTATGCTGTGCTTGAATGCACAAAGGTGAGCTTTGTTGATGTTATTGACTCGTTTCTGCGTGGAGTTGGCACTAAATTGGCCCTAGTGTGTGAATGCGAGTGTGAATGTTGTCTGTCTCTCTGTGTTGGCCCTGCGATGAGGCGGAGACTTGTCCAAGGTATACGTTGCCTTCCGCCCTAATGCAGCTGAGATAGGCTTTGTACATATTGCATCATTATGCCTCATTTGTACGTATATTTGAGCTCATTTAATGATAAATGATAAATGGGTTATACTTGTATAGCGCTTTTCTACCTTCAAGGTACTCAAAGTGTCCTTTACTTGTATCCTCTTTATATATAATTCAGTTTTGCATGTCTGACACATTTCGGATAGTTGTTTGTGTGCCATGTTGTTCCAGACCACAGCAAACATTACCTGCCTTGCCAAAGATTGTAATAAATCTATTAAAAGAAGACAGCCTGCCGTTTCCTTTAACTTGGACACACACATCTATACCTTTGGCCAGTAATTTCCAGGAGTTATCTCACCTTCTGAGTAGCCTCTGATTTACTAACGGTTTCTAATGTTGTAAAAATGTGGAGAATAAATATTCAATTTCAACATTTATGTCAACGAAGATTTGCTTCAGCCTGCGACACATAGTCCTTTTGATAGTAAGCTATTATAGCTAATCATGTCTTGCCTTCATTATAACTTACATTCGGCTTTTCATCTTTTGCGGCTCCAGTGTTAGAATAATCATGCATATATATTATCACACAACTTTAGTATGCTTAAAGTCCGTTGCTATAGTTATTAGCTATTGTGCTCAAGCTGTAATTTTTCAATCTAACTTCTTGTCCGAGGGGTGGCCTCAGCCGCAGATGTTATCTTTGTTTTCGCCCGCTAACAGCCAAGGACTTCAAGGACCTCAACGCAGATAAGACGACAGCACGCAGACGAAGCAGAGACAAGGCGAAATCACAAGGCCCCCCAGCACATTCCGTCACGTATTGTGCGTACTGGAGTTGCTTTGCATGATATATGTGACCACTCCTTTTAGAGGCGGCCTCAGTGATGTTGACTGGGTAACTCCTGAATAAATAGAGGAACGCGGGAGCTGTACCTTAGAGCGTAGGGCGAGACTGGGACGAAGTGTGCAGCTCCATGCGTTCTCCCCATGAGCTAAATTGAACTATGTCTCTGCATGATTCCTTGCTTCTTGTCTGATTAATAGATGTCATCAGTGTTTGAACCTGACATCCAGATTGATTTGTTTTTTGTATTTTTGGTCCAATGTGGCTCTTTCAAAGTTTGGGATTGCCGACCCCTGGTCTAATGGGTGAGCAAGGTTACGGCTGACAGGTCACTGACATAAGTACATTTGGGAGGGATATATGACTTCCTCCATTGCATGTTTAAAGCTCACATACATTGCGTGGAAAATACTGTCCGCAACTTTTCCAGTTGATTTTGTGCGTAGGCAAGCTTTTCCATTCGATACACCTTGTGGGTCAGTCGGTATTGTCGGGTTCCTGCTCATAATCATGCACACATTACGGCAATAAATGTAATATCCGAGGTCCCAGATATAGCCCAATGAGTAACCCAAGAACAATAGTATTTCAATGATAAATACAACAGGACAAATAGAATATGATGTGATTGCCAACAGTTTGCACTGAGACATTTTCAGGCACCACAATAATGAACTGTCATGGCACGCAATAGAGAAGCGACCTCTTCCAAGGCCAAATGAACAATGCTAAGAGTTACGCAAGGAATATAACCGCTTGTCAAATTGATAGAATGCTTGCAAATCCTAACAGCCATAAATTGTGACCAATACTGTATGTATACAGTATAAATGATACATATGACACAAATATCAGATGGCGGTATGTTCCTCACCCTTTAATCCTGTGAATTATTCGTTATTGATAGGCAGGGGTTGGCAACCCGAAATGTTGAAAGAGCCTGTGGGGGGTGGGGGGGAGTGGCCTGCGGGCCTGCAGCGAAGCGAGGTGTGTGGACCGGCTTCGAGACCAGCGACAGGTGCGTAAATGACACAGCTGTGAGTGTTTGTGTGATCACCTGTCGCTCTGTTAAAGGCAGCAGTCGGGAAGGAGAGGGTTGGTTGTTGTTGGTGATGGCGGTTGGTGACACACGGCCACTAATAACAACAGAACAAGACAGACGACACGCTGGGAGAAACCATTCATGTGCTCGAGCGAGAAGGAGAAGACTGACACAACCCGATGGCTGAAAAGCAAGACGAAAGACATTTATTGAAAAATAAATCTTTGTATCAAATCATGCTGTCATGTCGGTAACTGGTGGTCCGATGAACCCGGAAGCAAGAGGCTTCTACAGAGCCATATTGGACCAAAAATACAAACAATTATCTGTCTGGAGCCTCCAACAAATACAAGCCTTGTTTAAGTATTATAATGAAGGAAACACGTGAAGTAAGTGTCTATATCAGCCTACTATCAAAATGAGTATGTGCCAGTTGACAGTAATCTACACATTTTTACAACATTAGTAAAACCGAGGCTTCTCAGAAGGTGAGATAACTCCTGGCATAGAATGGCCAAATGTATAGATGTGCGTGTCCAAGATAAAGGAAACGGCAGGCTGTTTTCTTCTAATGGATTTATTACAATCTTTGCAAGTTGGGTAACGTTTGCTGTGGTCTGGAACAACATTGATTGATTGATTGATTGAAACTTTTATTAGTAGATTGCACAGTACAGTACATATTCCGTACAATTGACCATTAAATGGTAACACCCAAATAAGTTTTTCAACTTGTTTAAGTCGGGGTCCACGTTAATCAATTCATGGTACACAAACAACTATGAGAAATGCAGCCAATATTACACACAGATAATGTGTCATGAGACATGCAAATATAAAGTAAATACACAGAGGACATAAGTAAAGGAAATTAAAGGGGAACATTATCACAATTTCAGAATGGTTAAAACCATTAAAAATCAGTTCCCAGTGGCTTATTATATTTTTCGAAGTTTTTTTCAACATTTTACCCATCACGCAATATCCCTAAAAAAAAGCTTCAAAGTGCCTGATTTTAACCATCGTTATAAACACCCGTCCATTTTCCTGTGACGTCACATAGTGAATACAAACAAACATGGCGGAAAGAACAGCAAGCTATAGCGACATTAGCTCGGATTCGGACTCGGATTTCAGGGGCTTAAGCGATTCAACAGATTACGCATGTATTGAAACGGATGGTTGTAGTGTGGAGGCAGGTAGCGAAAACGAAATTGAAGAAGAAACTGAAGCTATTGAGCCATATCGGTTTGAACCGTATGCAAGCGAAACCGACGAAAACGACACGACAGCCAGTGACAAGGGAGAAAGCGAGGACAAATTCGGCGATCGCCTTCTAACCAACGATTGGTATGTGTTTGTTTGGCATTAAAGGAAACTAACAACTATGAACTAGGTTTACAGCATATGAAATACATTTGGCAACAACATGCACTTTGAGAGTGCAGACAGCCCAATTTTCATCAATTAATATATTCTGTAGACATACCCTCATCCGCGCTCTTTTCCTGAAAGCTGATCTGTCTAGTTTTGGAGTTGATGTCAGCAGGCCAGGGAAGCTAGGGTCGATATTCTTCTCTTGATCATCTTCAGTGGCATAAGGAACGGTGCGAGCCAAGACATCCAGGGGGTTTAGCTCGCTCGTCTGCGGGAACAAACTGCCGCCATTGCTTGCCGTGCTACCGAGGTCCTTTGTCCCTGAATTGCTCACACACTCCGGCAGATTCAATGGGGGTCTGGCGGCAGATTTCTTTGACTTAATCGTTGGAAATGCATCTGCTTTGAGTGTCGCAGGATATCCACACATTCTTGCCATCTCTGTCGTAGCATAGCTTTCGTCGGTAAAGTGTGCGGAACAAACGTCCAATTTCTTGCCACTTTCGCATCTTTGGGCCACTGGTGCAACTTGAATCCGTCCCTGTTCGTGTTGTTACACCCTCCGACAACACACCGACGAGGCATGATGTCTCCAAGGTACGGAAAACAGTCGAAAAAAACGGAAAATAACAGAGCTGATTTGACTCGGTGTTTGAGAAAATGGCGGATTGCTCCGAGAGCGAATATTAGAAAGGCGTTTAATTCGCCAAAATTCACCCATTTAGAGTTCGGAAATAGGTTAAAAAAATAAATGGTCTTTTTTCTGCAACATCAAGGTATATATTGACGCTTACATAGGTCTGGTGATAATGTTCCCCTTTAAATGAGCTCAAATATAGCTACAAATGAGGCATAATGATGCATTATATACATACAGCTAGTCGAGATAGCATGTTAGCATCGATTAGCTTGCAATCATGCAGTGACCAAATATGCCTGATTAGCACTCCACACACGTCAATAACTTCAACAAAGCCCACCTTTGTGCATTCATGCACAGCACAAAAAGTTTGGTGGACAAAATGAGACAAAGAAGGAGGGCCATAAAAGACGTATTTCTGTGGCAGTGTCATAGAAAGTTGTACATGTAATCAAACTACGGCGAGTTCAAAGACCGCTGAAATTAGGACAAAACGGCGCTCGCCAAATACTCTCATCAGTAAAAAATGTTTAATATTAACAGTGGGATTTCTAACAGTTAGGAATGTTTGTCCTAAAGAAACCATATTAAAACAAACATGTGTATGCATTTTTTGAAAAAACTCCAGGGAGCCACTAAGTCGGAGCTCTTGAGCCGCTGGTTGCCTATCGTAAAACAAACATAGCTATAACTACATAATCCGCTTATTTCTCAATTGATTTTCATGCGGTCTGCTTCATTGTCAATGTGAAAATGTGCAATTAAATTACAAATACAAATTTTAAATATGAAAAGAGATTCCCAGTCACCTTGTTTCAATAGTACTTAGTAACCGTACAGTTTGTAGCACGTTCCGTGCCATCTACAGCAATGGAATACTCTGGCATTGTCCCTACTACAGTCGTGGTCAAAAGTTTACATACACTCTTTTATGAATTTATCATGAGTCTACTGAAAATGTGAGCAAATGTGCTGGGTCAAAAGTATACATACAGCAATGTTAAAATTTGCTTACATGTCCCTTGGCAAGTTTCACTGCAATAAGGCACTTTTGGTAGGCTTCTGGTTAAATTTTCTTGACAAAATGTTACATTTTTGTTTCATCTTACAACACATGGACAAAGATAAGACCTTCTTGAGGAAAGTTCTGTGGTCAGATGAAACAAACCATGAGCTGTTTGGCCACAATACCCAGCAATAGGTTTGGAGGAGAATAGGTGAGGCTTTTAAACCCAGGAGCACTATACCTACCGTCAAGCATGGTGGTGATAGTATTATGCTCCGGGCCTGTTTTGCTGCCAATGGAACTGGTGCTTTAAATGAGACAATGAAAAAGAAGGTTTACCTCCAAATTCTTCAGGACAACCTAAAATTATCAGCCCTGAGGTTGGGTCTTGGGCGCAGTTGGGTGTTCCAACTATGTGCTTACATGTCCCTTGGCAAGTTTCACTGCAATAAGGCACTTTTGGTAGCCATCCACAAGCTTCTGCTTGAATTTTTGACCACTCCTCTTGACAAAATTGGTGCAGTTCAGCTAAATGTGTTGGTTTTCTGACCTGGACTTGTTTCTTCAGCATTGTTCACACGTTTTAGTCAGGACTTCGGGAAGGCCATTCTAAAACCTCCATTCTAGCCTGATTTAGCCATTCCTTTACCACTTTTGACGTGTGTTTGGGGTCATTGTCCTGTTGGAACACCCAACTGTGCCCAAAACCCAACCTCCTTGGTTGTCCTGAAGAATTTGGACATAATCCTCCTTTTTCATTGTCCCATTTTACTCTCTGTAAAGCACCAGTTCCATTGGCAGCAAAACAGGCCCAGAGCATAATACTACCACCACCATGCTTGGCGGTAGGCCTTGTGTTCCTGGGAGTAAAGGCCTCACCTTTTCTCCTCCAAACGTATTGCTGGGTATTGTGGCCAAACAGCTCCATTTTTGTTTAATCTGACCACAAAATTTTCCTCCAGAAGGTCTTATCTTATCTAAAAAAAATTGGTGCAGTTCAGCTAAATGTGTTGGCTTTCTGACATGGACTTGTTTCTTTAGCATTGTCCATACATTTAGGTCAGAACTTTGGGAAGTCCAATTATAAAACCTTAATTCTAGCCTGATTTAGCCATTCCTTTACCATTTCTGACGTGTGTTTGGGGAGCATTGTCCTGTTGCGCCCAAGACCCAACCTCCGGGCTGATGATTTTAGGCTGTCCTGAAGAATTCGGAGGTAATCCTCCTTTTTCATTGTCCCATTTTACTCTCTGTAAAGCACCAGTTCCATTGGCAGCAAAACAGGCCCAGAGCATAATACTACCACCACCATGCTTGACGGTAGGCCTTGTGTTCCTGGGATTAAAGGCCTCACCTTTTCTCCTCCAAACATATTGCTGGGTATTGTGGCCAAACATCTCCATTTTTGTTTCATCTGACCACAAAATGTTCCTCCAGAAGGTCTTATCTTATCTAAAAAAAAAAATTGGTGCAGTTCAGCTAAATGTGTTGGTTTTCTGACATGGACTTGTTTCTTTAGCATTGTCCATACATTTAGGTCAGGACATTTGGGAAGTCCATTATAAAACCTTAATTCTAGCCTGATTTAGCCATTCCTTTACCATTTTTGACGTGTGTTTGGGGAGCATTGTCCTGTTTGCCCAAGACCCAACCTCCGGGCTGATGATTTTAGGTTGTCCTGAAGAATTTGGAGGTAATCCTCCTTTTTCATTGTCCCATTTAAAGCACCAGTTCCATTGGCTGCAAAACAAGCCCAGGGCATAATACTACCACCACCATGCTTGACGGTAGGAATGGTTTTCCTGGGATTAAAGGCCTCACCTTTTCTCCTCCAAACATATTGCTGGGTATTGTGGCCAAACAGCTGAATTTTTGTTTCATCCGACATCACATGGACTAAGATAAGACCTTCTGGAGGAAAGTTCTGTGGTCAGATGAAACAAAAAAGCCATGACATGATGTTCTTTACAAGTGTATGCACACTTTTGACCACGACTGTAGCTTAGATTTGCCGTAGTTTTCCTCGGCCCATCTCTCTGCAAATGTTGGTTGCCTTGGTGGAGGTAATTAATGATCAAGAAATGCAAGTTTGCTTTATGCAACCATCTTGGCTCAACTCATCTTCAAAGCAGAAGACTGCTGATTAACACACTTCTGCACGAGGTCCATTAAAGGCTACTTTAACAGTCGTATCGATTGTACTGAACAGTATTGATAACAGTCTCACAGAGCCTATAACCTCCTCTTATTACTTTACTTCACTTCGTTATTCCTTTTTTGTCTTCCATCAGTTCCAAATAGAATTAAGTATTCTTTCAATTGGCAGCAACATTAGAGCAAATACTACCAACACTCTTATGACCTCTAGTTCAGGGGTGCTCATTACGTCGATCGCGAGCTACCGGTCGATCGCGGAGGGTGTGTCAGTCGATCGCCAGCCAGGCATTAAAAAAATAGTCCTAAAAATGAGCGATCATAAATCTTCACTATGACGTCACTTGATTGACATTCACGGCACCCGAGGGTCTTCTGAGATGACGCTGGCTGCTGCCAGCTCATTAAAATGACCGACAGGAAGGCGAGAAACACTTTATTTCAACAGACGTACCTGTCGTCAAAACTCCAAAGACCGACTGCACAGTTGCACAATAAAAGCTCTGCTTCATCCTGCCTGCACTAACAAAATAAGAGTCTCAGAAAGCTGGCGTGCACAAGCTAGCAAGCTACGGAGTTTGCCGACAATGTCTTTCTTGTAAAGTGTATACAAAGGAGTACGGAAGCTGGACAAATAAGATGCCAAAAACCAACCACTTTCATGTGGTATTGGACAGAAAGGAGGACTTTTTTTCTCCTCCATTCGAAAATGCGGACGTTATCAGCACCGCTGTCTGATTCCAATCAATGCAAGTCATCAGAATCAGGTAATACACCAACTTATATTCTTGTCTTCATGAAAGATATTAATCTATATGTGTTAAACATGCTTGTATTATCATTAAACACCTTTAATTTATTACCAATATTAACTATAAGTGTTAAACATGCTTGTATTATCTTTAAACGCCATTAACTTGTTAACAATATTAACTATATGTGTTAAACATTCTTGTATTATCTTTAAACGCCTTTAACTCATTACCAATATTAACTATAAGTGTTAAACATGCTTGTATTATCTTTAAACGCCATTAACTTGTTAACAATATTAACTATATGTGTTAAACATTCTTGTATTATCTTTAAACGCCTTTAACTCATTACCAATATTAACTATAAGTGTTAAACATGCTTGTATTATCTTTAAACGCCATTAACTTGTTAACAATATTAACTATATGTGTTAAACATTCTTGTATTGTCTTTAAACGCCTTTAACTTATTACCAATAATAACTATATGTGTTAAACATGCTTGCATTATCTTTAAACACATTTAACTTATTAACAATATTAACTATATGTGGTAAACATGCTTGCATTATCTTTAAACACCTTTAACTTATTAACAATATTAACTATATGTGTTAAACATGCTTGTATTATCATTAAACACCTTTAATTTATTAACAATATTAACTACATGTGTTAAACATGCTTGCATTATCTTTAAACACCTTTGACTTATTAACAATATTAACTATATGTGTTAAACATGCTTGTATTATCTTTAAACACATTTAAGTTGTTAACAATATTAATTATATGTGTTAACATGCTTGTATTATCTTTAAACACCTTTAACTTATTACCAATATTAACTATATGTGTTAAACATGCTTGTATTATCTTTAAACACCTTTAACTTATTACCAATATTAACTATATGTGTTAAACATGCTTGTATTATCTTTAAACACCTTTAACTTATTAACAATATTAACTATAAGTGTTAAACATGCTTGTATTATCATTAAACACCTTTAATTTATTAACAATAGTAACTATATCTGTTAAACATGCTTGTATTATATTTAAACGCCTTTAACTTGTTAACAATATTAACTATATGTGTTAAACATGCTTGCATTATCATTAAACATCTTTAACTTGTTAACAATATTAACTATATGTGTTAAACATGCTTGCATTATCTTTAAACACCTTTAACTTATTAACAATGTTAACTATATGTGTTAAACATGCTTGTATTATCATTAAACACCTTTAACTTGTTAACAATATTAACTATATGTGTTAAACATGCTTGTATTATCATTAAACACCTTTAACTTGTTAACAATATTAACTATATGTATTAAACATACTTGTATTTTCATTAAACACCTTTAATTTATTAACACTATAAATTATATGTGTTAAACATGCTTGTATTATCTTTAAACACCTTTAACTTATTAACAATATTAACTATATGTGTTAAACATGCTTGTATTATCATTAAACACCTTTAACTTGTTAACAATATTAACTATATGTGTTAAACATGCTTGCATTATCTTTAAACACCTTTAACTTATTAACAATATTAACTATATGTATTAAACATACTTGTATTTTCATTAAACACCTTTAATTTATTAACACTATAAATTATATGTGTTAAACATGCTTGTATTATCTTTAAACACCTTTAACTTATTAACAATATTAACTATATGTGTTAAACATGCTTGTATTATCATTAAACACCTTTAACTTGTTAACAATATTAACTATATGTGTTAAACATGCTTGTATTATCTTTAAACACCTTTAAGTTGTTAACAATATAAATTATATGTGTTAAACATGCTTGTATTATCTTTAAACACCTTTAAGTTGTTAACAATATAAATTATATGTGTTAAACATGCTTGTATTATCTTAAACACCTTTAACTTATTACCAATATTAACTATGTGTTAAACATGCTTGTATCATCTTTAAACGCCTTTAACTTGATAACAATATTAACTATATGTGTTAAACATTCTTGTATTATCAATAAACACCTTTAACTTGTTAACAATATTAACTATATGTATTAAACATACTTGTATTATCTTTAAACACCTTTAACTTATTAACAATATTAACTATATGTGTTAAACATGCTTGTATTATCTTAAACGCCTTTAACTTGTTAACAATATTAACTATGTGTTAAACATTCTTGTATTATCATTAAACACTTTTAATTTATTAACAATAATAACTATATGTGTTAAACATGCTTGTATTATCATTAAACATCTTTAACTTGTTAACAATATTAACTATATGTGTTAAACATGCTTGCATTATCATTAAACATCTTTAACTTGTTAACAATATTAACTATATGTGTTAAACATGCTTGTATTATAATTAAACACCTTTAAATTGTTAACAATATTAACTATATGTGTTAAACATGCTTGTATTATCTTTAAACACCTTTAACTTATTAACAATATTAACTATATGTGTTAAACATGCTTGTATTATCTTAAACGCCTTTAACTTGTTAACAATATTAACTATGTGTTAAACATTCTTGTATTATCATTAAACACTTTTAATTTATTAACAATAATAACTATATGTGTTAAACATGCTTGTATTATCATTAAACATTTTTAACTTGTTAACAATATTAACTATATGTGTTAAACATGCTTGCATTATCATTAAACATCTTTAACTTGTTAACAATATTAACTATATGTGTTAAACATGCCTGCATTATCTTTAAACACCTTTAACTTATTAGCAATATTAACTATATGTGTTAAACATGCTTGTATTATCTTTAAACACCTTTATCTTGTTAACAATATTAACTATATGTATTAAACATACTTGTATTTTCATTAAACACCTTTAACTTATTACCAATATTAACTATAAGTGTTAAACATGCTTGTATTATCATTAAACACCTTTAACTTATTAGCAATATTAACTATATGTGTTAAACATGCTTGCATTATCATTAATCACCTTTAACTTGTTAACAATATTAACTATGTGTTAAACATGCTTGTATTATCTTTAAACACCTTTAACTTGTTAATAATATTAACTATATGTGTTAAACATTCTTGCATTATCTTTAAACACCTTTAACTTGTTAACAATATTAACTATATGTGTTAAACATGCTTGCATTATCATTAAACACCTTTAATTTATTAACAATATTAACTATATGTGTTAAACATGCTTGTATTATCTTTAAACACCTTTAACTTATTAACTGTATTAACTAAATGTGTTAAACATGCTTGTATTATCATTAAACACATTTAACTTGTTAACAATATTAACTATATGTATTAAACATACTTGTATTTTCATTAAACACCTTTAATTTATTAACAATATTAACTATATGTGTTAAACATGCTTGCATTATCATTAAACATCTTTAACTTGTTAACAATATTAACTATATGTGTTAAACATGCCTGCATTATCTTTAAACACCTTTAACTTATTAGCAATATTAACTATATGTGTTAAACATGCTTGTATTATCTTTAAACACCTTTATCTTGTTAACAATATTAACTATATGTATTAAACATACTTGTATTTTCATTAAACACCTTTAACTTATTACCAATATTAACTATAAGTGTTAAACATGCTTGTATTATCATTAAACACCTTTAACTTGTTAACAATATTAACTTTATGTGTTAAACATGCTTGCATTATCATTAAACATATTTAACTTGTTAACAATATTAACTATTTGTGTTAAACATGCTTGCATTATCTTTAAACACCTTTAACTTATTAGCAATATTAACTATATGTGTTAAACATGCTTGCATTATCATTAAACACCTTTAACTTATTAACAATATTAACTATATGTGTTAAACATGCTTGTATTATCTTTAAACACCTTTAACTTATTAACAATATTAACTATATGTGTTAAACATGCTTGTATTATCATTAAACACCTTTAACTTGTTAACAATATTAACTATGTGTTAAACATGCTTGTATTATCTTTAAACACCTTTAACTTGTTAACAAAAACATATATTTCATAAATAAGTAAATATAAATTATATATATGAATGAGGTAGATCCCCACGACTTGATCAATTGAAAAGTAGCTCGCCTGCAGAAAAAGTGTGAGCACCCCTGCTCTAGTTGATCAATAAGAGCAGCCTGGTCTTGATTGATGAGCTTTGCGTCTCGTTGTAACGCTACTAATAAATAGATTTTACAAGCCTGTGGTTTGACAAATATTGACTGCATTGGGATTGTAGGCTAATTAATAAATAAAAAGCAGCAGCTTGTACTCCGGCGGCGCACCAGGAGAGCAAAGTGATGCGGGTAATTCAAAATACGCAGAGGAAAAGAGGTCGATTTTCAAGGCGCTGGTGTTTGACTGTGACTCCAGAACGCTTGACGGTAGCTCGTGGCATTGTTCATTTGAAGTGAATCATCCGGGGGTATGCACGGATGCCTCACCAGGGATGAATACGGATATTGCACATATGATCCATATGCCTAATAAGAGTCCGGTGTGGATAAAAAGTATATGAGTTGCTTCACTCTTCGGTCCTGGCACTGTGATGATTATGGTGATTGAAGGCCTTCATTAAAAAAAAGAATCAAAGTTACTTTGACATGCATCACGCCCCGCTAAATTAATGGCTACTCATTCTTGCACATTATGATTACAATAATTTGATTGAAGTTCACCGTCATAACTAATGTGCGACGTGGATCGGAAATGCTTTTGAACGCCGTGGCGTGAAGCAGAAAGGTAAACATCGGACAATGAGTGAGCTGTCTTGTTGAATACGCTTAATAACGACGCTAATAATTCATTTGGATAGTGTAGTATTTAGTGGAAAATGACTAAACAGTGCCCAATCATGCAAGATTGACTTCTTAATTAGAATAAAACAGTAGTGTGTGTTGCTAGAGTGGAAATATATCTCTTGCTTGGTCATTTTTTGAAGTTTTTTATGATGTAATAAATGAAAGTCTCTTCGCTACACATCTTTAAAATAGCCTAAAGCATACTTGCCAACCCTCCCGGATTTCCCGGGAGACTCACGAAATTCAGCACCTCTCCCGAAAACCTCCCGGGACAAGTTTTCTCCCGAAAATCTCCCGAAATTCAGGCGGAGTTGGAGGCCACGCCCCCTCCATGGAGCTGGAGGAGGCCACGCCCCCTCCAGCTCCACCTGCGTCCGCTTTCCCACAATATAAAGAACGTCTACAGTAAAGCAGTCCGTCTGCCGTAAACAGCAATGTTGTGACACTCTTAAACAGGACAATACTGCCATCTAGTGCATTTGATGAAAGCACTTTTGTGCGTGCCACACAGCAATGCATAATCAGAGAGGGTGTTCAGCATGGTTAGAAAGATAGTGACAGAGACTAGAACAAGAATGGACAATTCAACCCTTAACTCAACAATGAGTAGATGAGTGTTATGTGTGTGTATATGTGTAAATAAATGAACACTGAAATTCAAGTATTTCTTTTATTTATATATATATATATATATATATATATATATATATATATATATATATATATCCATCCATCCATCCATTTACTACCGCTTATTCCCTTCGGGGTCGCGGGGATATATATATATATATATATATATATATATATAGCTGTAAATGTACTCCTCCCCTCTCAACCACGCCCCCAACCACGCCCCCGCCCCCCGCACCCACCCCCCACCCCCCACCTCCCGAAATTGGAGGTCTCAAGGTTGGCAAGTATGGCCTAAAGCTCCGCCAGCAATCCATCAGTCGGATGTAAGATTGATCATTTAGTTTTTTCCTCCATCAAATTGGCTAACTTAGGAGAATGTTGCTGTTAAATGTATTAAAGGCCTACTGAAATGTGATTTTCTTATTTAAACGGGGATAGCAGGTCCATTCTATGTGTCATACTTGATCATTTCGCGATATTGCCATATTTTTGCTGAAAGGATTTAGTAGAGAACGTCGCAACTTTTGGTCGCTGATAAAAAAGCCTTGCCTGTACCGGAAGTAGCAGACGATATGCGCGTGACGTCACAGGTTGTGGAGCTCCTCACATCTGCACATTGTTTACAAGAGAGCGATTCGGACCGAGAAAGCGACGTTTTCCCCGTTAATTTGAGCGAGGATGAAAGATTTGTGGATGAGGAAAGTGAGAGTGAAGGACTAGAGGGCAGTGGGAGCGATTCAGATAGGGAAGATGCTGGGAGAGGCGGGTGGGACCTGATATTCAGCTGGGAATGACTAAAACAGTAAATAAACACAAGACATATATATACTCTATTAGCCACAACACAACCAGGCTTATATTTAATATGCTACAAATTAATCCCGCATAACAAACACCTCCTCCCTCCCGCCCATATAACCCACCAATACAACTCAAAAACCTGCGCAACACACTCAATCCCACAGCCCAAAGTACCGTTCACCTCCCCAAAGTTCATACAGCACAAATATTTCCCCAAAGTCCCCACAGTTACGTACGTGACATGCACATAGCGGCACGCACGTACGGGCAAGCGATCAAATGTTTGGAAGCCGCAGCTGCATGCGTACTCACGGTACCGCGTCCGCGCATCCAACTCAAAGTCCTCCTGGTAAGAGTCTCTGTTGTCCCAGTTCTCCACAGGCCAATGGTAAAGCTTGACTGTGATCTTTCGGGAATGTAAACAATGAAACACTGGCTGTGTTTGTGTTGCTGCAGTCGGCCGCAATACACCGCTTCCCACCTACAGCTTTCTTCTTTGCTGTCTCCATTGTTCATTGAACAAATTGCAAAAGATTCACCAACACAGATGTCCAGAATACTGTGGAATTTTGCGATGAAAACAGACGACTTAATAGCTGGCCACCATGCTGTCCCAAAATGTCCTCCACAATCTGTGACGTCACGCGCTGACGTCATCATACCAAGACGTTTTCAGCAGGATATTACACGCGGAATTTAAAATTGCACTTTAGTAAGCTAACCCAGCCGTATTGGCATGTGTTGCAATGTTAAGATTTCATCATTGATATATAAACTATCAGACTGTGCGGTCGGTAGTAGTGGGTTTCAGTAGGCCTTTAAAACAAGTAAAACACTCTAACATAAAATCTGCTTAGTGAGAAGAATTATCTTATCAGACAGAAAATAAGCAGATATCACCCTTATTTGAGATATTTCATCTTACTTAGATTTCAGTTTTTGCAGTGAAGAGAGGTTCTGGGAAAGACAAAAAAAAGAATACAAGCAAATAATCAGATTTCATCTCCTGACATTCACAACTTTATCAAACCATCTCTCAGATGACTCCCCCATCTGTGTTGGCATGTGTTGCAATGTTATTATTTCATCATTGATATATAAACTATCAGACAGTGTGGTCGGTAGTAGCGGGTTCCAGTAGGCCTTTAAAGATGTTAAATAAGTTAGCATTGTAGCTGACTATGGAGGGAGATGTGGCCAGCGCTGCCTGCAAGGGCAAAGGTCACCGCCTCTGTCCATGGTGCTGAGGACAGAGCACCATCAGACGGGGGGGGGGGGGGGCGTGGCAGTGCTGACGGCGAGACACAGCTGGCAGGTGATTATATTTCACAGGTGGTACGTGCTAATCTAATCATATGTTGTCTTTAACAGTAAGCTGCCGGGAGCAGGAGGGGAGAGAGGATACGGACGTGGCGGGAAAAGTCACGTCCTGCTGGAGAGAGAACTTTGCTAAAACAGATGACACTGGGACTGCGAGGAAGCAACTTCCACACTGACATAGCTAATAAAGGACGGGAATCTCACGACAACTCACGATTAGAATTTATCTCCAATCGTTGGGGTGACAATTTGATTAAAAATCGATTCAACACGATTCTTAACTAAAAGCGATTTTTGCAATATATTATTTGCATTAAAAAATTAACATACCGGGACCGGTACGTTTCAGAGACTGTATAGTACCGAAAATTATTGATTAGTGTTGCAGTACTATACTAAAACCGGTATACCGTACAACTCTAATAAGGTACATACGCATGCACTTTCACTGTACAAACATACATATACACTGTACATGCACATATACATACATACACTCACGCACATGCATACAATCATGCCTCATCAGATATATATTCCACACAAAGCAGCATTTATTTCACTGCATGTTGCACGTCAGTGTTGTTATGCACATGCCTCTATTATATGAAAATAATACTTTATCCAAAACTACGTGCAGGCTGACGCCAACATGCATGAACCTTATGATTTAACACAGGGGTGTCAAACGTACGGCCCGCGGGCCAGATCAAGACCGCAAATAGGTTTTATCCGACCCACGGGATAAGTTTAAAA
Organism: Nerophis lumbriciformis; assembly: GCF_033978685.3. Classification (NCBI taxonomy): domain Eukaryota; kingdom Metazoa; phylum Chordata; class Actinopteri; order Syngnathiformes; family Syngnathidae; genus Nerophis; species Nerophis lumbriciformis. The sequence continues at coordinate 36,890,841 of NC_084564.2, read as the reverse complement.
ATGAGCCAAAATTTTGGAATGAAATAAAAAGCTGTTCTAAATGTGTCCACTAGGTGTCAGAATAGCAATTATTTGTATCTTTGTAGATGATGCTACATATGACACAAAAAAACGACACTTTTTTAAAACGACAATAGGATTTCTGCTGAACAAAGATTATTCTAAAAACATGCGAAACACAAAGGAATAGCTAAAATAAAGTTAAAGTTAAAGTTAGAGTACCATCAGGTGTGGTGAAATTACCCTCTGCGTTTGACCCATCCCCTTGTTTATCCCCTGGGAGGTGAAGGGAGCAGTGAGCAGCAGCAGTGGCCACGCCCGGGAATCATTTTGGTGATTCAACCCCCAATTTTAACCTTTGATGCTGAGTGCCAAGCAGGGAGGTAATGGCTCCCATTTTTATAGTCTTTGGTATGACTCGGCCGGGGTTTGAACTCACGACCTACCGATCTCAGGGCGGACACTCTAACCACTAGGATACTGCTTCCGGTTCAATTTGTCATCACACAGATAACCTCACATTTTTTGCATTTTGGATGATGTTGCGTCTGACCAGACTTCCTCTCAGGGAATTAAAGTGACTGGTCAATCCCAAGTTATTTCAGATGACAGATGTTGAATAAGAAGGACCATCAAGACAGAATAGGAATATTATCAAGTTTTACTAAAGCTTTAGGAGACCAGTCCTATAGTCCGTTAATAGCAGCATCTAGAAGCGGTCTGAAAGCCAAACGGAAAGAGACAACTTATTGAATACGAAAACAGCTCCCGCCCTGCCCAGAAAGGAATACAGCCTCATTGTTCTAATACAGATAAGGTAAAAAGGGAGTATGCTATACTCCCACATTCCAACCCCTCCAAGGTAAAGCACATAGTTTACTTGCGGACATAAGATATAAGCAAATGGGAAAATATTAGCTGATTTAAACATGACTGAATAAAGAAAGAACTCTTAAAAATATATGCATTCTCCACAATGAACATATTCGATTTTTGTGTTTATTTGGAAAAATACAAATCCATAAAAAGGAAAACAGCACAAAATACATTTTTATGGCAATATTTTAATGAAAATCAACCCTTTTGTTTGTTTCCAAATCTACCATGTATAGTAAAAATCGAAAAACGGCCCTAACTTTGTTTTTTCAGAATTGGAAATATAATTAACGGAAGGTACACAGACCGAATACTATCAACCGCAACATGCAAGTTGCAGCATTATGATTTGTACATTTTCAGAATGTGCTTGTTCTATTTTCAAACAAAGAAATCAATCTGAAGTGGTCTTTATTTTTAAGTTATCATGCCGTGAGTTCACCGGTCTGGCCCACTTGGGAGTAGATATTTCTCCATGTGGCCCCCACCATCCAAAATGAGTTTGACACCCCTGCTTTCACATGAGCATGCAACAACATTTTTAAGTCAGAAAAGACACAATTCATCATAGGTCGCATTAAACTGTCTAGAATTCAAAGCTAGATTTTGGCCCACCTACAAACCCCGTTTCCATATGAGTTGGGAAATTGTGTTAGGTGTAAATATAAACGAAATACAATGATTTGCAAATCCTTTTCAACCCATATTCAGTTGAATGCACTACAAAGACAAGATATTTGATGTTCAAACTCATAAACTTTATTTTTTTTTTTGCAAATAATAATTAACTTAGAATTTCATGGCTGCAACACGTGCCAAAGTAGTTGGGAAAGGGCATGTTCACCACTGTGTTACATGTCCTTTCCTTTTAACAACACTCAATAAACGTTTGGGAACTGAGGAGACACATTTTTAAAGCTTCTCAGGTGGAATTCTTTCCCATTCTTGCTTGATGTACAGCTTAAGTTGTTCAACAGTCCGGGGGTCTCCGTTGTGCTATTTTAGGCTTCATAATGCGCCACACATTTTCAATGGGAGACAGGTCTGGACTACAGGCAGGCCAGTCTAGTACCCGCATTCTTTTACTATGAAGCCACATGGATGTAACACGCGGCTTGGCATTGTCTTGCTGAAATAAGCAGGGGCGTCCATGGTAACGTTGCTTGGATGGCAACATATGTTGCTCCAAAACCTGTATGTACCTTTCAGCATTAATGGCGCCTTCACAGATGTGTAAGTTACCCATGTCTTGGGCACTAATACACCCCCATACCATCACACATGCTGGCTTTTACACTTTGCGCCTATAACAATCCGGATGGTTCTTTTCTTCTTTGAAACGACGTCCACAGTTTCCAAAAACAATTTGAAATGTGGACTCGTCAGACCACAGAACACTTTTCCACTTTGTATCAGTCCATCTTAGATGAGCTCAGGCCCAGCGAAGCAGACGGCGTTTCTGGGTGTTGTTGATAAACGGTTTTCGCCTTGCATAGGAGAGTTTTAACTTGCACTTACCGATGTAGCGACCAACTGTAGTTACTGACAGTGGGTTTCTGAAGTGTTCCTGAGCCCATGTGGTGATATCCTTTACACACTGATGTCGCTTGTTGATGCAGTACAGCCTGAGGGATCGAAGGTCACGGGCTTAGCTGCTTACGTGCAGTGATTTCTCCAGATTCTCTGAACCCTTTGATGATATTACAGACCGTAGATGGTGAAATCCCTAAATTCCTTGCAATAGCTGGTTGAGAAAGGTTTTTCTTAAACTGTTCAACAATTTGCTCACGCATTTGTTGACAAAGTGGTGACCCTCGCCCCGTCCTTGTTTGTGAATGACTGAGCATTTCATGGAATCTACTTTTATACCCAATCATGGGACCCACCTGTTCCCAATTTGCATGTTCACCTGTGGGATGTTCCAAATAAGTGTTTGAGCATTTTTATCAGTATTTATTGCCACCTTTCCCAACTTCTTTGTCACGTGTTGCTGGCATCAAATTCTAAAGTTAATGATTTGCAAAAAAATAGTTTGAACATCAAATATGTTGTCTTTGTAGTGCATTCAACTGAATATGGGTTGAAAATGATTTGCAAATCATTGTATTCCGTTTATATTTGCATCTAACACAATTTCCCAACTCATATGGAAACGGGGTTTGTGCTTCCAATACACAATTAAGGGAGCTCCGAGATTGATTTAAAATAGTTGAAAAACACTATAATACGGAGCCTTTAATGAGTATGATTGTGTCGCTCTAATGGAAATGACTGCTAGTAAAACTCATTCAAATGGAAGTCATGACTTGAATTTAGCACAGGCTCTTATTTTCCCTTTCTTTTGCTCATTTCATGCTTGCACAGGATTAAACTTTAGCAAGAAATGAGAAAAGAAAATGAAGGTTTGGATGAACGACACCACGCATTATTCAATGTCCTGTGGGTTTTTAAATGATTGGAATTGTTCAATAGAAAGAGACATGAGATGAGATGAAACATGGATGAGTTCCATCAACTAACTGCGGACAATATTGACACAACATACACTATATTGCCAAAAGTATTTGGACACCCATCCAAATGATGAGAATCAGGTGTCCTAATCACTTGGTGTATACAATCAAGCACTTAGGCATGGAGACTGTTTCTACAAACATGTGTGAAAGAATGGGCCGCTTTCAGTGATTTCCAGCGTGGAACTGTCATAGGATGCCACCTGTGCAACAAATCCAGTCGTGAAATTCCCTCGCTCCTAAAGTCAACTGTCGGCTTTATTATGAGAAAATGGAAGAGTTTGGGAACAACAGCAACTCAGCCACCGAGTGCTAGGCCACGTAAACTGACTGAAGCGCATAGTGCAAAGACTTTCTGCACAGTCAGTTGCTACAGAGCTCCAAACTTCATGGGACCCTTCCAATTAGCCCACCTACAGTACGCAGAGAGCTCGATGGAATGGATTTCCATGGCCGAGCAGCTGCATCTGAGCCATACATCACCAAGTCCTATGCAAAGTGTGCTTCTCTGGAGTGATGAATCACGCTTTTCCACCTGCCAATCTGATGGATGAGTCTGGGTTTGGAGGTTGCCAGGAGTGTGAAATTCGGTGGAGGAGGAATTATGGTGTGGGGTTGTTTTTCCAGGAGTTGGGCTTGGCCCCTTAGTTCCAGTGAAAGGAACGTTGAATACTCCAGGATACCAAAACATTTTGGACAATTCCATGCTCCCAACCTTGTGGGAACAGTTTGGAGCGGGCCCCTTCCTCTTCCAACATGACAAGGTCCATAAAGACATGGATGACGGAGTCTGGTGTGGATGAACTTGACTGGCCTGCACAGAGTCCTGACGTGAACCCGATGAATTAGAACGGAGACTGAGAGCCAGGCCTTCTCCACCAACATCAGTGTGTGACCTCACCAATGCGCTTTTGGAAGAATGGTCTAAAATTCCTATAAAGACACTCTGCAACCTTGTGGACAGCCTTCCCAGAAGAGTTGAAGCTGTAATAGCTGCAAAAGGTGGACCCACATCATATTGAACCCTATGGGTTAGGAATGGGATGGCACTTCAAGTTCATATGTGAGTCAAGGCAGGTGGCCAAATACTTTTAGCAATATAGTGTATTACAGTATATTATCATACTTTCCAAACATGTTTTTGTCTAAATAAAAATACTTAACTTTACAGCAAATTACCCATCAAATAAATAAAAATGACAATAAATTTAATAATTGCGGGCTGCATTGTGCCGAGTGTGACATTTGGTGGAGGAGGAATTATGGTGTGGGGTTGTTTTTCAAGAGTTGGGCTTGGTTCTTAGTTCAAGTGAAAGGAGCTTTAAATACTCCAGGATATTAAAACATTTTGGACAATTCCATGCTCCCAACCTTGTGGGAACAGTTTGGAGCGGGCCCCTTCCTCTTCCAACATGACAAGGTCCATAAAGACATGGATGACGGAGTCTGGTGTGGATGAACTTGACTGGCCTGCACAGAGTCCTGACCTGAACCCGATAGAACACCTTTGGGATGAATTAGAACGGAGACTGAGAGCCAGGCCTTCTCCACCAACCTCACCAATGCACTTTTGGAAGAATGGTCTACAATTCCTATAAACACACTCCGCAACCTTGTGGACAACCTTCCCAGAAGAGTTGATGCTGTATACCAGCTGCAAAAAGTTGACCGAAATCATATTTAACCCTATGGGTTAAGAATGGTATGGCACTTTAAGTTCATATGTGAGTCAAGGCAGGTGGCCAATATAGTGTAGTAAAAAAACATCCTGGAACATTCACCCTCAAAGTGTCTATTCCCTAAACAGTGCAAAACGTGGCTGTTCTGCAAAGCAATTGTTTTTTGTCTCCCTGACAATTGCAGTGAGCACGACTCGCAGGGCAGGCTTAGTCACGCTGACAGAGCGGCGCTTTGAAATAGGCCAGAAAAAGCTACGGCATGATCTCCGGTTTGGGTCCCATCTGAGCCCTCGCCTCCTTTGTTGAGCCCCCGAGATGTGCTTGAGCACGGAGCCTGCGTCCCCATTATTGACTTCCGTATCCTCAGGCGCCATAAACGCCACAATGTTGGGTTGCAAAGCATAAAAGCCATCTTGGCATCCCCCTTGATGATATTTTATGACACCAGATGGCACTTTACAAATGGCTGCAACATGTTTTGTCGTTATTGTGTCGGTAAACGCTTACAAACGCCGACAATGACTAATAATATCGAGCCGTACGTCACAGCTGCACACGGTCCTTTCACGTCAACGTATTGACATGCTTTGCTGATACTAAAAAGGGACTATTTTTGGTGCTCACGTTACACATGCCTAAAGAACTGCTCCACTTGGATGCAAGCAGGTCTTGCTGTGCCAGTCGGACGTGTTTGAATGCAGACTAATCCTGTGTAAAAGTGTTTAATGCTTATCCATGACATAGCGGCGTCAAACTCATGAATTACGAGCCGGCCTGGACGCTCAATTCACAAACCTCAACATCTCTGAGGATACACTGGAAACAAACACTATATTTCCAAAATAATTTGGCCACCTGCCTTTACTTGAAGTGCCATCCCATTCCTAACCCATAGGGTTCAATATGATGTTGGTCCACCTTTTGCAGCTATTACAGCTTCAACTCTTCTGGGAAGGCTGTCCACAAGGTTGCGGAGTGTGTTTATAGGAATTGTCCACCATTCTTCCAAAAGCGCCATTGGTGAGGTCACACACTGATAATAGTCGGGTTCAGGTCAGGACTCTGTGCAGGCCAGTCAAGTTCATCCACACCAAACTCCGTCATCCATGTCTTTATGGACCTTGTCATGTTGGAAGAGGAAGGGGCCCGCTCCAAAGTGTTCCCACAAGGTTGGGAGCATGGAATTGTCCAAAATGTTTTGGTATCCTGGAGCATTCAAAGTTCCTTTCACTGGAGCTAAAGGGCCAAGCCAAACTCTTGAAAAACAACCCCACACCATAATTCCTCCTCCACCAAATGTCACACTCGGCACAATGCAGTCCGGAATTCTTAAATGTATCGTCATTTTTATTAATTTGATGGGTAATTTGCTGTAAAGTTAAGTATTTTTATTTAAACAAATACGTGTTTGGAAAGTATGATAATATACTGTAATATACTATATTGCCAAAAGTATTTGGCCACCTGCCTTGACTCACATATGAACTTGAAGTGCCATCCCATTCCTAACCCAAAGGGTTCAATATGATGTGGGTCCACCTTTTGCAGCTATTGCAGCTTTCTGGGAAGGCTGTCCACAAGGTTGCGGAGTGTGTTTATTTTCGATCATTCTTCCAAAAGCGCATTGGTGAGGTCACACACTGATGTTGGTGGAGAAGGCCTGGCTCTCAGTCTCTGTTCTATATCATCCCAAAGGTGTTCTATTGGGTTCAGGTCAGGACTCTGTGCAGGCCAGTCAAGTTGATCCACACCCGACTCCGTCATCCATGTCTTTATAGACCTTGTCATGTTGGAAGAGGAAGGGGCCCGCTCCAAACTGTTCCCACAAGGTTGGGAGCATGGAATTGTCCAAAATGTTTTGGTATCCTGGAGTATTTAAAGTTATTTTCACTGGAACTAAGGGGCCAAGCCAAACTCTTGAAAAACCACCCCACACCATAATTCCTCCTCCACCAAATGTCACACTCGGCACTATGCAGTCCGGAATTCTTAAACATATTGTCATTTTTATTAATTTGATGGGTAATTTGATGTAAAGTTAAGTATTTTTATTTAAACAAATACGTGTTTGGAAAGTATGATAATATACTGTAATACACTATATTGCCAAAAGTATTTGGCCACCTGCCTTGACTCACATATGAACTTGAAGTGTCATCCCATTCCTAACCCATAGGGTTCAATATGATGTGGGTCCACCTTTTGCAGCTATTACAGCTTCAACTCTTCTGGAAAGGCTGTCCACAAGGTTGCGGAGTGTGTTTATTTTCGATCATTCTTCCAAAATAGCATTGGTGAGGTCACACACTGATGTTGGTGGAGAAGGCCTGGCTCTCAGTCTCTGTTCTAATTCAACCCAAAGGTGTTCCATCTGGTTCAGGTCAGGACTCTGTGCAGGCCAGTCAAGTTCATCCACACCAGACTCTGTCATCCATGTCTTTATGGACCTTGTCATGTTGGAAGACAAGGTCCCCAAGGTTGGGAGCATGGAATTGTCCAAAAATGTTTTGGTATCCTGGAGCATTCAAAGTTCCTTTCACTGGAACTAAGGGGCCAAGTTTAACTCCTGAAAAACAACCCCACACCATAATTCCTCCTCCACCAAATTTCACACTCGGCACAATGCAGCCCGAAATTATTACATTTATCGTCATAAATTGGAGTGGAGCCTCCAGAAAACGAGTCTCCACTGCTCTAGAGTCCAGTGGCGACGTGCTTTACACCACTGCATTCGACGCTTCGTAGCCGAGTTGCTGTTGTTCCCAAACTCTTCCATTTTCTTATAATAAAGCCGACAGTTGACTTTGGAGCGAGGACATTTCACGACTGGATTTGTTGCACAGGTGGCAAAAAAGACACTTATTTGGAACATCCCACAGGTGAACAGGCTAATTGGGAACAGGTGGGTGCCATGATTGGGAATAAAAGCAGCTTCCATGAAATGCTCAGTCATTCACAAACAAGGATGGGGCGAGGGTCACCACTTTGTCAACAAATGCGTGAGAAAATTGTCGAACAGTTTAAGAACAATATTTCTCAACCAGCTATTGCAAGGAATTTAGGGATTTCACCATCAACAGTCCGTAATATCATCAAAAGGCTCAAAGAATCTGAATAAATCACTGCACGTAAGCAGAAAGCCTGAAAACCAACATTGAATGCCCGTGACCTTGGATCCTTCAGGCGGTACCGCCTCAAAAACCGACATCAGTGTGTAAAGGATATCACCACATGTGCTCAGGAACACTTCAGAAAACCACTGTCAGTAACTACAGTTGGTCGCTACATCTGTAAGTGCAAGTTAAAACTCTCCTATGCAAAGCGAAAGTCATTTATCAACAACACCCAGAAACGCCGCCGGCTTCGCTGGGCCCGAGCTCATCTAAGATGGACTGATACAAAGTGGAAAAGTGTTCTGTGGACTGACGAGTCCACATTTCAAATTGTTTTTGGAAAATGTGGAAGTCGTGTCCTCCGGACCAAAGAGGAAAAGAACCATCTGGATTAATATAGGCACAAAGTATAAAAGCCAGCATCTGTGATGGTATGGGGGTGTGTTAGTGCCCAAGACATGGGTAACTTACACATCTGTGTAATGCTGAAAGGTACATACAGGTTTTGGAGCAACATATGTTGCCATCCAAGCAAATTTATCATGGACGCCCCTGCTTATTTCAGCAAGACAATGCCAAGCCACATGTTACAACAGCGTGGCTTCATAGTAAAAGATTGCGGGTACTAGACTGGCCTGCCTGTAGTCCAGACCTGTCTCCCATTGAAAATGTGTGGCGCATTGTGAAGCCTAAAATACCACAACGGAGACCCCCGGACTGTTGAACAACTTAAGCTGTACATCAAGCAAGAATGGGAAATGATTCCACCTGAGAAGCTACAAAAATGTGTCTCCTCAGTTCCCAAACGTTTACTGAGTGTTGTTAAAAGGAAAGGCCGTGTAACACAGTGGTAAAAATGCCCCTGTGCCAACGTGTTTGCAATGTGTTGCTGCCATTAAATTCTAAGTCAATGATTATTTGCAAAAAAAAACAAGTTTCTCAGTTGGAACGTTAAATATCTTGTCTTTGCAGTCTATTCAATTGAATATAAGTTGAAAAGGATTTGCAAATCATTGTATTATGTTTTTATTTACCATTTACACAACGTGCCAACTTCACCGGTGTTGGGTTTAGTAGAACGAGATATGTATTTGATACAATATACAATAACTTTTGATGCTGCCTTTGATTGTTACTCCCGCTGTTTACTCGCTCTTCAGTCTATTTATTCACTGTGCCATTCATAGCACACACACACACACACACACACACACACACACACACACACACACACACACACACACACACACACACACACACACACACACACACACACACACACACACACACACACACACACACACACACACTACATGCCGTGAGAATCATGAACAACAAATCAAGTTTTCAAACCAAACAATACCCCGTTTGTGCAAGTAATGCATTCATTACATTACCTAGTAATTTATTGGAAAGTAATTCCATCAGCAATTATTTTGTTTTTGTTTAGGTAACAAGTAACTATAGCTAATTAGCATCTGACATCACATGGACAAAGATAAGACCTTCTGGAGGAAAGTTCTGTGGTCAGATGAAACAAAAATTGAGCTGTGTGGCCACAATACCCAGCAATATGTTTGGAGGAGAAAAGGTGAGGCCTTTAATCCCAGGAACACAAGTCCTACCGCCAAGCATGGTGGTGGTAGTATTATGCTCTGGGCCTGTTTTGCTGCCAATGGAACTGGTGCTTTAAATGGGACAATGAAAAAGGAGGATTACCTCCAAATTCTTCAGGACAACCGAAAATCATCAGCCCGGAGGTTGGGTCTTGGGCGCAGTTGGGTGTTTCAATCCATTCAAATAGGGCTTACAAACGCGACAATGGGAAAGTCATTGGAACTCAGCAAAGATCTGAAAAAAACTAATAATTGACTTAAACAAGTCAGGAAAGTCACTTGGAGACATTGCAAAGCAGTTTAAGGTCCCAAGAGCAACTGTGCAGACAATTGTTCGTAAGTATAAAGTGCATGGCACAGTTTTGTCACTGCCACGATCAGGAAGAAAACGCAAGCTATCACCTGCTGCTGAGAGAAACTTGGTCCGAATGGTCAAGAGTCAACCGAGAACCACCAAAAAGCCGGTCTGCAATGAATTGGAAGCTGCTTGAACACAGGTGTCAGTGTCCACAGTCAAGCGTGTAAAGGATACCATGCAAGAAGGAAGCCCATGCTCCAGAAGCGACACCTTAAGGCTCGTCTAAAGTTAGCTGCTGATCACATGGACAAAGATAAGAACTTCTGGAGGAAAGTTCTGTGGTCAGATGAAACAAAAATTGAGCTGTTTGGCCACAATACCCAGCAATAAGTTTGGAGGAGAAAAGGTGAGGCCTTTAATCCCAGGAACACAAGGCCTACCGTCAAGCATGGTGGTGGTAGTATTATGCTCTGGGCCTGTTTTGCTGCCAAAGGAACTGGTGCTTTACAGAGAGTAAATGGGACAATGAAAAAGGAGGATTACCTCCAAATTCTTCAGGACAAGCTAAAATCATCAGCCCGGAGGTTGGGTCTTGGGTGCAGTTGGGTGTTCCAACAGGCAAATGTTCCCCAAACAAACGTCAAAAGTGGTAAAGGAATGGTTAAATCAGGCTAGAATTAAGGTTTTAGAATGGCCTTACCAAAGTCCTGACTTAAACGTGTAGACAATGCTGAAGAAACAAGTCCATGTCGGAAAACTAAACTGCACCAATTTTGTCAAGAGGAGTGGTCAAAAATTCAAGCAGAAGCTTGTGGATGGCTACCAAAAGTGCCTTATTGCAGTTAAACTTGCCAAGGGACATGTAAGCAAATATTAACATTGCTGTATGTATACTTTTGACCCAGCACATTTGCTCACGTTTTCAGTAGACCCATAATAAATTCATAAAAGAACCAAATTTCATGAACGTTTTTTGTGACCAACAGGTTTGTGTTATAAATAACTGGCAAGACAATTGTTTTAGCGCCACTGGAGAGCCGTGATTCATCAAGGGAAACATTCATATATTGCCACATCAATTCATTCATCATACTTTATTGGATTTTTTTTTTTTTTTTTTGTATTGTGAAGTGAAGTGAATTATTTTTATATAGCGCTTTTCTCTAGTGACTCAAAGCACTTTACATAGTGAAACCCAGTATCTAAGTTACATTTAAACCAGTGTGGGTGGCACTGGGAGCAGGTGGGTAAAGTGTCTTGCCCAAGGACACAATGGCAGTGACTAGGATGGCGGAAGCGGGAATCCAACCTGGAACCCTCAAGTTGCTGGCACGGTCGCTCCAACAACCGAGCTATGCCGCCCCGTATTAGTTTTTTTTTTAAATTTATCACAGTATGTACAGTATTACCTGGTTTTAGCCTACACCAGGGGTCGGCAACCTTTACCAGTCAAAGAGCCATTTTGACCAGTTTCACAAATTATAGAAAACTATGGGAGCCGCAAAATTTTTTTGAAATTTTAAATTAAATAACACCGCATACGAAGTTTTTTTTTTTGCTTTGTGCTATATAAAACCAGGGGTCTCAGACACGCTGCCCACATCTTTATGTGGAATTTGAAAGCTGGTGCGGCACGCAGGTTTTTATTTAATGGCGCTTGTCAGCGTCATGCGTGCCGTGATGGTACAGCATATAGCACCCACTACAGTCAGCGTGCCTGATCAGCCACACGTTGCATTGGGCTTCCGCTTTGCTCACGTTGGTAACAGCAAGGCATATTTGGTCAACAACCACACAGGTTACACTGACGGTGGCGGTATAAAAATAAAAAACTTTAACACTCTTACTAATAATGCACCACACTGTGAACCCACACCAAACAAGAATGACAAACACATTTCGGGAGAACATCTGCACCGTAACACAACATAAACACAACAGGACAAATACCCAGAATCCCATGCAGCCCTAACTCTTCCGGGACACATTATACACCCCCCGCTACCAAACCCCGCCCACCTCAACCGACGCACAGAGGGGGGGGGGTGATGTGTGAGGGAGCAGGGTTGGGGTGGGGGCGGTGTTTGGTGGTAGCAGGGGTGTATAATGTAGCCCGGAAGAGTCAGGGCTGCATGGGATTCTGGGTGTTTGTTCTGTTGTGTTTATGTTGTGTTAAGGTGCAGATGTTCTCCCGAAATGTGTTTGTCATTCTTGTTTGGTTTTGGTTCAAAGTGTGGCGCATTATTAGTAAGAGTGTTAAAGTTGTTTTATATGACCACCGTCAGTGTAACCTGTGTGGCTGTTGACCAAGTATGCCTTGCTGTCACGTACGTGTGCAAGCAAAAGATGTACATTGTTTAACAAGTGTTGGGCTGGCACTCTGTTGATACAGTTTATAGAGGGCGCCAAATGTTATACCATCATGGCACGCCCTTATAGCCACAAGGGTGAAAATCGGTGAGTATTAATCCCGGGAGTTTTCTGCGAGAGGCACTGAAATCTGGAAGTCTCACGGGAAAATTGGGGGGTTCAGCAAGTAAGCTGCTGAGCCGCATCAGAGTGATCAAAGCAAGCCGCGGGTTGCCGACCCCTGGCCTACACCGTTGTTTTAATACTATGATATATAGTCATTCCCCATGGCAAAATAAAATGTTAATGTTAGAATAAAGGTAATCAAAACAATCCTTGTTTATTTGAATTATTCTCCCTAAAAGACGCATCGAGGCTATTAAAGTGTGTTTTATTTGATTACTGCTACTTAATTTATCGAACAAAAAAATAGATCACTGCAACCCTAATAAGGACTACAAATATACACTAAAAGTATTTGGCCACCTGCCTTGACTCACATATGAACTTGAAGTGCCATCCCATTCCTAACCAATAGGCTTCAATATGAAGTGGGTCCACCTTTTGCAGCTATTACAGCTTCAACTCTTCTGGGAAGGCTGTCCACAAGGTTGCCGAGTGTGTTTTATAGGAATTTTCCACCATTCTTCCAAAAGCGCATTGGTGAGGTTGGTGGAGAAGGCCTGGCTCTCAGTCTCCGTTCTAATTCATCCCAAAGGTGTTCTATCGGGTTCAGGTCAGGACTCTGTGCAGGCCAGTCGAGTGCATCCACACCAGACTTTGTCATCCATGTTTTTATGGAAAGTCATGTTGGATGAGGAACGGCCCCGCTCCAAACTGTTCCCACAAGGTTGGGAGCATGGAATTGTCCAAAATGTTTTGGTATCCTGGAGCATTCAAAGTTCCTTTCACTGGAACTAAGGGGCCAAGCCCAACTCCTGAAAAACAACCCCACACCATAATTCCTCCTCCACCAAATGTCACACTCGGCACAATGCAGTCCGGAATTACAATTATTGTCATTTTTATTAATTTGATGGGTAATTTTCTGTAAAGTTAAGTATTTTTATTAAGACAAAAACATGTTTGGAAAGTATGATAATATACTGTAATACACTATATTGCCAAAAAGTATTTGGCCACCTGCCTTGACTCACATATGAACTTGAAGTGCCATCCCATTCCTAACCCATAGGGTTCAATATGATGTGGGTCCACCTTTTGCAGCTATTACAGCTTCAACTCTTCTGGGAAGGCTGTCCACAAGGTTGCGGAGTGTGTTTTATAGGAATTTTCCACCATTCTTCCAAAAGCGCATTGGTGAGGTTGGTGGAGAAGGCCTGGCTCTCAGTCTCCGTTCTAATTCATCCCAAAGGTGTTCTATCGCAGTGGTTCTCAAATGGGGGTACGCAAACCCCTGGGGGTACTTGAAGGTATGCCAAGGGGTACGTCAGATTTTTTTTTAAAATATTCTAAATACAGCAACAATTCAAAAATCCTTTATAAATATAATTACAAACCTATCTTTTTTTTCCAAATAGTTCAAGAAAGACCACTACAAATGAGCAATATTTTGCACTGTTATACAATTTAATAAATCAGAAACTGATGACATAGTGCTATATTTTACTTCTTTATCTCTTTTTTTCAACCAACAATGCTTTGCTCTGATTAGGGGGTACTTGAATTAAAGAACCACTGTTCTATCGGCTTCAGGTCAGGACTCTGTGCAGGCCAGTCAAGTTCATTTATGGACAGTCGTGTTGGAAGAGGAACTGTTCCCACAAGGTTGGGCGCATGGAATTGTCCAAAATGTTTTGGTATCATGGAGCATTCAAAGTTCATTTCACTGGAACCAACTCCTGAAAAACAACCCCACACCATAATTCCTCCTCCACCAAATTTTACACTTGGCACAATTTGGATGGGTGGCCAAATACTTCTGGAAATATCGTGTACCTCCAGGATGGCAAGTGCCTTGCTCGGGAAACCCAATGTGATGGAGTGGTATGTACAGTAATGAGGGTTTTCTTGTCTCCGTCATTGCCATGGCAACCACGGCTCACCTATTTGAGATGTCTTTACGACTGGTCACCTCCCACGGTTGTGTTAGCGTCGGCTTTATGCGGTCGTTGTACAAACACTGAACTGATCAGACCGTCTTTGCCACAGTCTGGGTTTTATGACATGTGGATTGTTGGGTAACATTCATAATTTTATTCAGGTTTTGCTGTTGCTTAGCAGTTGCCTTCTGCTCTCTTTTTGCTCTTCATCACAATGGATTAGAAATCAATGATGCTTGACGACTGCAAAGAGACCGTTGAAGACATGACACGATGGTAGGTCACATACGCAGGACCGTAACCAGGATTTTGACAAAAAACGGGAGGTCAAAATTGGAGATTTGAAAGGCTGAAATCATGGGTATCCCATCAGCATCCATTTAAAGTTAAAGTTAAAGTACCAATGATAGTCAAACACACACTAGGTGTGGCAAAATTATTCTCTGCATTTGACCCATCACCCTGGATCACCCCTTGGGAGGTGAGGGGAGCAGTGAGCAGCAGCGGTGGCCACGCCCAGGAATCATTTTTGGTGATTTAACCCCCAATTCCAACCCTTGATGCTGAGTGAAAGCAGGGAGGTAATGGCTCCCATTTTTATAGTCTTTGGTATAACTCGGCCGGGATTTGAACTCACAACCTACCGATCTCAGGGCGGACACTCTAACCACTAGGCCAATGAGTAGGTTTTCTACCGCTTGTCCCTCTCGGGTGGATACTATCTTAAGCAACACAATGGACAGTCCACTTTGTTCAATTACTAAACTGAAGTTTAGCGTATTAAACAAATGTAACATCTTTAAAACAGTTCATCTCCAATCTGGATTTGAAGTTCAAGTACAGTGTTTTTCGGACTATAAGGCGCACTTAAAATCCTTTCATTTTCTCACAACTCGACAGTGCGCCTTAAAACAAGGTGCGCCTAATGTACGGAGTAATTTTGGTTGTGCTTACCGACCTCGAAGCGATTTGACCAGTAGATGGCAGTCACAGAAGAGATACGTGTATCAATATTTATTTATATAGCCCTAAATCAGGAGTGTCTCAAAGGGCTGCACAAGCCATAACGGCATCCTCGGTTCAGAGCCCACATCAGGGCAAGGAAAAACTCAACCCAGTGGGATGACAATGAGAAACCTTGGAGAAGACCGCATATGTGGGGGGACACCCCCCTAGGGCGACCAGTGCAATGGACGTAGAGTGGATCTAACATAATAGCGTGAAAGTCCAGTCCATGGTGGATCTAACATAATAGTGAGAGTCCAGTCCATGGTGGATCTAACATGATAGTGAGAGTCCAGTCCATGGTGGATCTAACATAATAGTGAGAGTCCAGTCCATAGTGGATCGAACATAATAGTGAAAGTCCAGTCCATAGTGGATCTAACATGATAGTGAGAGTCCAGTCCATAGTGGATCTAGCATAATATTGTAAAAGTCCAGTCCTTAGTGGATCTAACATAATAGTGTGAAAGTCCAGTCCATGGTGGATCTAACATGATAGTGAGAGTCCAGTCCATGGTGGATCTAACATAATACTGTGAAAGTTCAGTCCATAGTGGATCTAACATAATAGTGAGAGTCCTGTCCATGGTGGATCTAACATAATAGTGTGAAAGTCCAGTCCATAGTGGATCTAACATAATAGTGAAAGTCCAGTCCATGGTGGATCTAACATAATAGTGTGAAAGTCCAGTCCATAGTGGATCTAACATAATAATGAGAGTCCAGTCCATAGTGGATCTAAAATAATTTTGTGAGAGTCCAGTCCATAGTGGATCTAACATAATAGTGAGAGTCCAGTCCATGGTGGATCTAACATAATAGTGAGAGTCCAGTCCATGGTGGATCTAACATAATAGTGAAAGTCCAGTCCATGGTGGATCTAACATAATAGTGAGAGTCCAGTCCATAGTGGATCTAACATAAATTTGTGAGAGTCCAGTCCATAGTGGATCTAACATAATAGTGAGAGTCCAGTCCATAGTGGATCTAACATAATTGTGAGAGTCCAGTCCATAGTGGATCTAACATAATAGTGAGAGTCCAGTCCATAGTGGATCTAACATAATAGTGGGAGTCCAGTCCATAGTGGATCTAACATAATATTGTGAAAGTCCAGTCCATAGTGGATCTAACATAATAGTGAGAGTCCAGTCCATAGTGGATCTAACATAATATTGTGAAAGTCCAGTCCATAGTGGATCTAACATAATAGTGAGAGTCCTGTCCATAGTGGATCTAACATAATATTGTGAAAGTCCAGTCCATAGTGGATCTAACATAATAGTGAGAGTCCAGTCCATGGTGGATCTAACATAATAGTGAAAGTACAGTCCATGGTGGATCTAACATAATAGTGAGAGTCCAGTCCATAGTGGATCTAACATAATAGTGAAAGTCCAGTCCATGGTGGATCTAACATAATAGTGAGAGTCCAGTCCATGGTGGATCTAACATGATAGTGAGAGTCCAGTCCATAGTGGATCGAACATAATAGTGAAAGTCCAGTCCATGGTGGATCTAACATAATAGTGAGAGTCCAGTCCATAGTGGATCTAGCATAATATTGTGAAAGTCCAGTCCTTAGTGGATCTAACATAATAGTGTGAAAGTCCAGTCCATGGTGGATCTAACATGATAGTGAGAGTCCAGTCCATGGTGGATCTAACATAATAGTGTGAAAGTCCAGTCCATAGTGGATCTAACATAATAGTGAGAGTCCTGTCCATGGTGGATCTAACATAATAGTGTGAAAGTCCAGTCCATAGTGGATCTAACATAATAGTGTGAAAGTCCAGTCCATAGTGGATCTAACATAATAATGAGAGTCCAGTCCATGGTGGATCTAACATAATAGTGAAAATCCAGTCCATGGTGGATCTAACATAATAGTGAGAGTCCAGTCCATAGTGGATCTAAAATAATTTTGTGAGAGTCCAGTCCATAGTGGATCTAACATAATAGTGAGAGTCCAGTCCATGGTGGATCTAACATAATAGTGAGAGTCCAGTCCATGGTGGATCTAACATAATAGTGAAAGTCCAGTCCATGGTGGATCTAACATAATAGTGAGAGTCCAGTCCATAGTGGATCTAACATAATTTTGTGAGAGTCCAGTCCATAGTGGATCTAACATAATAGTGAGAGTCCAGTCCATAGTGGATCTAACATAATAGTGGGAGTCCAGTCCATAGTGGATCTAACATAATAGTGAGAGTCCAGTCCATAGTGGATTTAACATAATAGTGAAAGTCCAGTCCATGGTGGATCTAACATAATAGTGAGAGTCCAGTCCATAGTGGATCTAACATAATAGCGAGAGTCCAGTCCATAATGGATCCAACATAATAGTGTGAGTCCAGTCCATAGTGGATCCAGCATAATAGTGAGAGTCCAGTCCATAGTGGATCTAACATAATAGTGAGAGTCCAGTCCATAGTGGATCTAACATAATAGTGAGAGTCCAGTCCATAGTGGATCTAACATAATAGTGAGAGTCCAGTCCATAGTGGATCTAACATAATAGTGAGAGTCCAGTCCATGGTGGATCTAACATAATAGTGAGAGTCCAGTCCATGGTGGATCTAACATAATAGTGAGAGTCCAGTCCATAGTGGGGCCAGCAGGAGACTGCAATATGATGGCAGTCAAACATAAGCGATACGTGTACACTGCAATATGACTCAAGTAAACACAGAAACTTTAAATGTTCCATTGAAGAAATAGAACATTACACACGGCGCTCAAAAATCTATCAACATATTTTAGTACGACTTCGGTAAGCTATGAAGCCACACCGCTTGATGGATTGTACTGTGCTTGAACATAGGAGTATTATTATGGTGTGTGTATAAGGTAAGACATTATCTGGCATTTTGTTTCGCAATATTATGCAAAAGCAACCTTGTTTACCTTCTGGTTACTGCTGATCTGCATTCAAATTTCTTTGCCACGTGTTGCTGGCATCAAATTCTAAAGTTAATGATTATTTGCAAAAAAAAAAAAATGTTTATCAGTTTGAACATCAAATATGTTGTCTTTGTAGCATATTCAACTGAATATGGGTTGAAAATGATTTGCAAATCATTGTATTCCGTTTATATTTACATCTAAAACAATTTATATTTACATCTAACATTTTCCCAACTCATATGGACACGGGGTTGGTAATATGGTTTCTGTAGGAAGACAAACACGACACAAACCTTCCTAATTGTTAGAAAGCCCACAGTTTCAACACAGAACGACACAGGAAGTCCTTCATACCGACAGCCATCAGACTGTATAATGCATATGTTCCTTTTGACTGTACATGTACTGTAAATGTATAATGTATTTATATTATTCACATGTGAAAAATGCTGTATTATAGACTGTATTTATATTACTCACATGTGAATAATGATGTATAATACTGTATTTATATTATTCACATGTGAACAATGATGTATAAAAGACTATTTATATTATTCACATGTGAATAATGATGTATAATAGACTGTATTTATATTATTCACCTGTGAATAATGATGTATTTATATTATTCACATGTGAATAGTATAAATACAGTCTATTATACATCATTATTCACATGTGAATAATATAAATACAGTCTATTATACATCATTATTCACATGTGAATAGTATAAATACAGTCTATTGTACATCATTATTCACATGTGAATAATATAAATACAGTCTATTATACATCATTATTCACATGTGAATAATATAAATACATCATTATTCACATGTGAATATAAATGTATTCACATGTGAATAATGATGTATTTATATTATTCACATGTGAATAATGATGTATAATAGACTGTATTTATATTATTCACATGTGAATAATGCTGCATAATAGACTGTATTTATATTATTTGCATGTGAATAATGCTGTATAATAGACTGTATTTATATTATTCACATGTGAATAATGATGTATAATAGACTGTATTTATATTATTTACATGTGAATAATGCTGTATAATAGACAGGTATTTTTTGCATGTGAATAATATAAATACAAAGTGTTTATTGTCTATTGTGAGCAAACTGTGTAGCTGAATTTCCCCCAGGGATCAATAAAGTACTTTCTATTGTATGTTTGTGTTTATACTTCACCGCGCCGTTTTGTCGGCGATCCTCGAACTCACTGTCGTGTGGACTGTGACTCAGTTTGTTTACATGTACAACTTTCTCCGACGCCGCCACAGAAAGACGCGTTTGATGCCGCTCCTTCTTAGTCTCATTTTGTCCACCAAACGTTTTATACTGTGCGTCAATGCACAAAGGTGAGCTTTGTTGATATTATTGACTTGTTAGGGAGTGCTAAACAGGCATATTTGGTCGCAGCATGACTGCAAGTTAACCGATGCTAACATGCTATTTAGGCTAGCTGTATGTACATATCACATCATTATGCCTCGTTTGTAGGTATATTTGAGCTCATTTAATTTCCTTTACTTATGATAATTTATATTTGCATGTGTCATGACACAGGTGAGGGGAGCAGTGAGCAGGGAATAATTTTTGTTGATTTAACCCCCAATTCCAACCCTTGATGCTGAGTGCCAAGCAGGGAGGTAATGGGTCCCATATTTGTTATAGTCTTTGGTATATGTAACATTGGCTGCATTTCAGATAGTTGTTAGTGTCCCATGTTGTTCCAGACCACAGCAAACATTAGCCAGCTTGCAAAGATTGAAATAAATCCATTAGAAGAAGACAGCCTGTCGTTTCCTTTGACTTGGACGCACACATCTATACCTTTTGGCTATTCATTTTCAGGAGTTATCTCATCCTGTAAGAAGTTTTTACTAATGTTTTCCAATGTTGTGAAATGTGTAGAATAGATATTACATTTCAACATTTCTGTCAACGAAGATTTGCATCAGCCTGTGACACTAAGTCATTTTGATAGTAGGCTACTATACCTAATTAGCCACTTAAATCATGTGTCGCCATCATTATAACACTTGGGATCTATGGGATCTGTGGCTTGTGCAGCCCTTTGAGACACTCGTGATTTAGGGCTATATAAATAAACTTTGATTGACTTTGATTGATTGACTTATATACAATTATTTACATTTTTTGCAGCTCCAGACAGATTTATTTTTTGTATTTTTGGTCCAATACGGCTCAAAATTTTTGGTATAGGCTAATTTTGTAGATATGCAACATTTAATATTTGCATTTTAATTTGTTATTGTTGACGTCTGTGCTTTTGCTACTTTATGTTTAAACTTGTCGTTTTTCAACTGACACAAAATATTTACAGTAGGTACTAAATCAAAATTGGGGCAGCGACTGAATGCAAATGGAAAAGCGGTAGGTCATTGTTTGCTGGTTTTGTAAGAAAACAAGTTAAATACACTCAGTTCGCGTTAGACACCAAACTGTCTTGATTTGTTTTTTTATATATTTGCTTTCAGTATTTTTTTCTTTTTTTAAAGGATACAAGGATTTATTCAGAACTTTCACAGTTTAAGTAAAGCTGGATCCACTCCAATGAAAAAGCCCACAAAAACACGGGCAGGCATCTGCCTGAGTTTTATAAACGACTGCCTAAAGTGTCTCAAAAAAACACGCACTAGTTTCTAAGGCAATGCAGCAAAAGCCATGGAGGCCAAATGGAAATGGGACTGCAGTCAAAAGGATGTTTTTTTTTTGGTTTGTTTGTTTTTTTATCACGAAAAAGCCAGAAACAGCAAATTACAGTCTGCCCTTGAGACCAGGTTGTGACATGCACAGTGCAACATTATAATTATTTAAAACAAGATTTCCAATTCAAGATTAACTTATGTTGAGCTAAAATATGTTATTTTCCCATCATAACCACTTTATTTACAAACTATGCATGAAATAATCATCTAGTCAGGTTTAAAAACGTTAAAAACCCTGTTTTGCTAGTGTGGAGAATGCATATATGTTTAAGAGTTATTTCTTTATTCATAGTCATGTTTGGAACAGCTAGTATTTTTCCATTTATACTTTGTATACTTGTCTCTCTTTGTCTGCAGATGTCTGTGTAGTAGCTTAGGCATTGGAATGTGGGAGAGATGCATCCCCCTCCTTATCTTATCAGTGTTGGAGCAGGGGGACGCATTCCTTTCTGGACAGGGTGGGGGCTGTTTTCGTATTCGATAAGTTGTCTCTTCCCGTTTGAATGTTAGACCATTTCGAGATGTCGATATCAAAGGACAATGGACTGGTCTCCTAAAGCTTTAGTAAAACTTGATAATATTCCTATTCTGTCTTGATGGTCCTTTTTACTCAGCATATATGTCATCTAAATTCCCTGAAAAGGAAGACTGGTCAGACGCAACACTAGCTTTGAAGCTACAAAGTATATATATATATATATATCTATATATTTTGTTTTTATTTATTTAAGGATATATAGCCATAATTGGTGTTATGATCCGTTGCCCGGATCATGTTCTGACTGCCTAAAGTGTCTCAAAAAAACATGCACTAGTTTCTAAGGCAATGCAGCAAAAGCCATGGAGGCCAAATGGAAATGGGACTGCAGTCAAAAGGATGTTTTTTTTTGGTTTGTTTGTTTTTTTATCACAAAAAAGCCAGGAACAGTAAATTACATTCTGCCCTTGAGACCAGGTTGTGATATGCACAGTGCAACATTATAATTATTTAAAACAAGATTTCCAATTCAAGATTCAAATCAAATCAAATCAACTTTATTTATATTAACTTATGTTGAGCTAGAATGTGTTATTTTCCCATCATTACCACTTTATTTACAAACTATGCATGAAATAATCATCTAGTCAGGTTTAAAAACGTTAAAAAACCCTTTTTTGCTAGTGTGGAGAATGTATATTTGTTTAAGAGTTATTTCTTTATTCATAGTCATGTTTGGAACATTTAGTATTTTTCCATTTAAACTTTGTATACTTGTCTCTCTTTGTCTGCAGATGTCTTTGTAGTGTCTTAGGCATTGGAATGTGGGAGAGATGCATCCCCATCCTTAGCTTATCAGTGTTGGAGCAGGGGGACGCATTCCTTTCTGGACAGGGTGGGGGCTGTTTTCGTATTCAATAAGTTGTCTCTTCCCGTTTGAATGCTAGATCATTTCGAGATGTCGATATGAAAGGACAATGGACTGGTCTCCTAAAGCTTTAGTAAAACTTGATAATATTCCTATTCTGTCTTGATTGTCCTTTTTAATCAGCATATATGTCATCTAAATTCCCTGAGAGGGAAGACTGGTCAGACGCAACTCTAGCTTTGAAGCTACAAAGTATATATATATATATTTATTTTTTATTTTTATTTATTTAAGGATATATAGCCATAATTGGTGTTATGATCCGTTGCCCGGATCATGTTCTGACTGCCTAAAGTGTCTCAAAAAAACACGCACTAGTTTCTAAGGCAATGCAGCAAAAGCCATGGAGGCCAAATGGAAATGGGACTGCAGTCAAAAGGATGTTTTTTTTTTGGTTTGTTTGTTTTTTTATCACAAAAAAGCCAGAAACAGCAAATTACATTCTGCCCTTGAGACCAGGTTGTTATATGCACAGTGCAACATTATAATTTTTTAAAACAAGATTTCCAATTCAAGATTAACTTATGTTGAGCTAAAATATGTTATTTTCCCATCATTACCACTTTATTTACAAACTATGCATGAAATAATCATCTATTCAGGTTTAAAATCATTAAAAACCCTTTTTTGCTAGTGTGGAGAATGTATATATGTTCAAGAGTTCTTTCTTTATTCATAGTCATGTTTGCAACAGCTAGTATTTTTCCATGTATACTTTGTATACTTGTCTCTCTTTGTCTGCAGATGTCTGTGTAGTGTGTTAGGCATTGGAATGTGGGAGAGATGCATCCCCCTCCTTATTTTATCAGTGTTGGAGCAGGGGGACACATTCCTTTCTGGACAGGGTGGGGGCTGTTTTCGTATTCAATAAGTTGTATCTTCCCGTTTGAATGTTAGTCATGAAAGGACAATGGAATGGTCTCCTAATGCTTTAGTAAAACTTGATAATATTCCTATTCTGTCTTGATGGTCCTTCTTACTCAGCATATATGTCATCTAAATTCCCTGAGTGGGAAGACTGGTCAGACGCAACACTAGCTTTGAAGCTACAAAGTATATATATATATATATATATATATATATATATATATATATATATATATATATATATATATATATATATATATATATATATTTTTTTTTTTTTATTTTTTTTATTTTTTTTTATTTAAGGATATATAGCCATGTTATGATCCGTTGCCCGGATCATGTTCTGTTTGTTTTGGACTCCCTCAGTTCCTGTTTTGTGCACCCTTGAGTGTGCTTTCTGTTACCATAGGTGCCGATTGGTTGCGGCTGCCTTTGATTAGCGTCTGGGATGCTCACCTGCTGCCAGGTACTAATCAGAGTGCTATTAATTCCCGTTTCTCGCCACACTCAGTCTGGCTCCCTAATTTCCTACATGCAACAGTTAACGACGGTTTGATTCCTGTTTTTGTATATTGCTTCCAACGTTAGACTCTTTTGTTTATGCAAGCTTCCATGCTAAGCTAATTTTGTTTGCTAGCCCCCTTAGCTTTTGCCTTCCGTGCTATGAGCACGCTTTTGTTTGTTCCCGCCTAATTTATTGCTTAAATAAATCATTTCCGACCTGCACGCTGTGTCCGAAGTCCATCTGCATCTTGGGAGAACTACCCCCGCATCACTGTGCGCCCAGATCGTTACAATAGGAATACGTCTGTTTAATGTAAAACATTTTTCACCATCATTTTCATCTTTTGATGGATAGATGGACAGCACTCAGAATCAACATTTATCATAATTAGTATGTTGGCATTGAAACGTACCCGTATTATGTCCTACCCCCGTCACTGATTACCCAGAAAAAAACTAAAACGTCAATGTGCATCAATGTGTCGTCCTCCAGCCTTCCTGCCCCCTGAGTCACGGGCGGGCGTCACATTGTTGGCTGCTGCCGGCTCTTTCTGACAGAAGCCATCACTTACGTAGCACTAGCTGTCAAGGCCAAACTGAAAGTCTTTCCTAAAGAGCAACGGGGAGGCAGAATTCATGGCATATTTGCAGTACATGGTGCTGAATGATGCACTCGGGAATGGAAGATATGGGGGAAAAAATGCTTGATAACAACACCTGAGGCGATGGCACACTGCAGCACACTTAGTGGGGCTGTTGTTAAGGACAGACGTTGTCGGCTAATAAGTCAATACATATGAGAGCATATTTCTACCACAGTCTGACAGTAAGGGTAACATGTCAGGTTTTTTTTAATGTATGAGGCAGCTGAATAAGAATGAAGAAAATGTATTGCAAAGCCAATAGAAGTTGTGTTGGTGATTCATTTAAACCAGTGGTCTCAAACACGCGGCCCGCGAGCCAATTGCGGCCCACAAGACGTTAATTTGCGGCCCCCACCTTAATATGAAAGTTTAATGTTAGTGCGGCTCGCGAGTTTTAAATGAATGCTGCTTGACAGCGTTGTGTGCGGAGCTGAAGGAATCTACCAATCACGGTGTGGTATGTGGCTCTCGACAATATTGAGGGCATGCTGTGATGGCACTGCCTTTAGTGTCCTCTAGAACCTGTCATCGCGCCGTCTTTTTCTCCATACAAACAGCGTGCCGGCCCAGTCACATGTTGTATGCGGCTTCTGCAGGCACATACAAGTGACTGCAAGACACTGAGGGTGGCCATACAAACAACGTGCCGGCCCAGTCACATAATATATGCAGCTTTTACACACACACAAGTGAATGCAGTTCATACTTGATCAACACCCATACAGGTCACACTGAGGGTAGCTGTATAAACAACTTTAACACTGTTACAAATATGCGCCACACTGTGGACCCACACCAAACAAGAATGACAAACACATTTCGGGAGAACATCCGCACCGTAACACAACATAAACACAACAGAACAAATACCCAGAACCCCTTGCAGCACTTACTCTTCCGGGACGCTACAATATACACCCCCCGCTACCACCAAATGTTGATATTTACCTCAGAAGGCTGCAAATAGAAAAGAGGCATTACATTTTATTTAATATACCATTGATGTTTTTTCGTTTGTTTTTTTGAAAGTTATATAAGCGTTGCTTGTTCCATATTCAGTGTTAAAGCAAATCAGTGTAGCAATAATTAACGTTTTTGTCATGACTTGGTCCTGGGAGTTTGCTTTTCCGGGATGCAACGGAAAGTTGGCTCCGGCGAGACGGGAATGTAAGTACATAATTTTATTTTTATAATTACTAAAACAAAAAGAAGTAAACAAAAAGCGCGCACAGTGGCGGAGAACAAACTATGAAACCAAAAGACTATACCAAAAAAAAAGTACAAACGAAAGGCGCGCACAGTGGGGGAGAACAAACTATGAAACCAAAAGACTATAGCATTAATAAACAAAAACTTACTTGGCTTGGACAAAAATAGTAGCATGAAGGATGGACATGAAAAACAAGTGTCAGGAATGGACAGAGCATAAATGTGGGATGTCACCAGAAAGACAAACTGAAAACAATGAACTTAAATACTACAGACATGATTAACGAAAACAGGTGCGTGACTCAAAACGTGAAACAGGTGCGTGACATGACAGGTGAAAAATAATGGGTTGCTATGGTGACAAACAAGAGTGCACAATGAGTCCAAACGTGGAACAGGTGAAACTAATTGGTAATCATGGAAACAAGACAAGGGAGTGAAAAGCCTGAAACTAAAGAGTCCAATGACTAAAACAAAACATGATTACACAGACATGACAGTTTTTTTCATGCACTTTCTCTTGCTACTTCAAGGCTTGAATGTTTGATTCATTCATTATTGTTATTTTATTTTCAAATGTATTATTAGCCTGTGGAAAAAAGTTTATTTTGATATTTACCTCAGAAGGCTGCAAATAGAAAAGAGGCATTACATTTTTATTTCAATTGTATTTGATATGCCATTGATATTTTTTTAATCATTATTATTATTATTATTTGAAACTGGATTTTGCATGTCACTATAAAGTTATATAAGCCTTGCTTGTTCAATATTCAATGCAAAACTTGTTTGGGTCCCTATTAAAACGTTAATTTGTTCAACCTTGGCCCGCGGCTTTGTTCACTTTTAAATTTTGGCCCACTCTGTGTTTGAGTTTGACACCCCTGGTCTAGAGCAAACCACCGCCACAAAGAAACACTACATTACATTTCCCGACTTAGTTGCTCGACTAGAGAACAGCTGGTGTTCAGTTAAGCAAAAAAAAAAAAAAAAGTAAAAAAAGTAAAACGCCATAAAAGGCTGCGTCTTGCCTTCCTAACAGCAATTAGACTAACGAGAAGGTGAGCACCGAGTCCAATACCACGTTTTAATGTAAGACAGTTTTTTTTTTTAATACATTGGAGAATGTGACATGCACAAAAAGTGCATTTAAAATGTGTCCCACTTGTTCTGTTGAGCACTAATGGGAAGTCTTGTCAGAAGGCTTCTATTAGACATATCTTAACAACGCACGTCTTTAGCACTCCGCTTTGTAATGTTCCGCAGCTGTTAACGTACGTGCTTGTTAAATAGCTGCACAGGCACCATTAGCATACAGTCTATTGTACAGTACATATAGTGCTCTTTAAAAAAAAAAAAGCTCTCTGCAATATTTTATTGATTTCAAGAAATGAATGAAGCCTTGCAATGGATTGTTTCCAATTTAACCATCATAATGGTATTTTTATTTTAGTAATAAAAAAATAAAATATATATATATATATATTTTATTTAAAAAAAAATCTCTCTCTATATATATATATATATATATATATATGTTTTTTTATTAAAAATAAATATATATATATATATATACACACACACACACACACACACACACACACACACAGGTATATATATATATTTATTTTTAATTAAAAAAATATATATATATTATATATATATATATATATATATAAAAAAATGTTTTAATAAAATATATATATATATATATATATATATATATATTAGAGATGCGCGGATAGGCAATTTATTTCATCCGCAACCTCGTCAGAAAGTCGTCAACCATCCGCCATCCACCCGATGTAACGTTTGATCAGAACTGCACCCGCCCGCCATCCGCCCGCCCGCACCCGCCCAAAGTTTTATTTACGGAGGCAATAATTGAGCACAGATTTCCAATCGCACTGGCTGATCACATGGGACAGTTAAAGTTTGTAATGCAACCTTTAAAAATCACTACGTGGTGATCGCGGTCCCAAAAATAAACTTTTCTTGCATGATAATGTCCAGAAAAATTCGCTTTATATTACTATAGAGTCCTTTTAACGAATGAGTTTGATGGTTTATCACAAACCTTAAATGAAAGAAGTCCTTTGTTCTCCTGCACCATGCGCGCGTGCGCTTTAGCCTTGCTTCGTGTTTGGTGCGCAATCCTGTCGGCTGTATTTCACAGCACGACATAGTCATACTGTTAAAAGTGTTTATACTATTTATGCTTTCAAGTCCAAGTTGAAGAAATCTTGTTAAATGTTGACAGCATAACTACCAAAATACAGAAGTATGTCCTTAATATTTTTGTAGTGCTATTTCTGTTGAAAAGTTCAAATGATTACATTAGAGATGTGATGTGCCACTTTTCAAGTGTCTGATGGCTTAAATTAATTTTCATTAATTTTTCATATTTTGAATTCTTTTGAAAGGCTTACAAAAAAACTACATTTGAATTGTAATTCCATGCTATTGACAGGACTATTAATTTTAATGAAGTTAGCTTACCATGTTTACAGTATGATAATTGTGATAGAAATGTGAATTTTTGGCACAGAATATTTTTTACAATTGAACAAGGCAGTAGATTATACAAGCTTGGACAGAAAGTTAATAATGACACCAATTTTTTTTTAATGGAATTGTTTAGTACTGTTTTACCATTTGTTTACTGTAAAAAGTGTTTATACTGTTTATACTTTCAATTAACAAATTGAAGTCTTGTGAAAGGTTGACAGGATAACTGGCATTAACCGTCAAAATAATTTCAAACTATTGAAGTTAGCTTACAGAATAAACATGTCAATCAACCCATATGATTTTTGCTGTAATATTTTTGTTTTGAAAAGTCACTGTGACTGATAGAAAAGTGATGGTTTTAGCAACATTTTAACCTGTCTGAATGCTAATAATCATTTTGCCCTGAACCCTCCACCAGGACTTTGTCCTGGACCTACCGGGGCCTGCGGCCCTTGGACCCTGGCTACTAGGTTTTTCTGATTTCAAAAGTTGGCAGGTATGGTGAGGTTATAAAGCTTTTGCCTGTTAAAGAAAGGAGACTGATCCAATGCAGTACAGACTTTCGCGTGCCACGCTGTCACGACCCAGACGCACACCAGTGCGCAATCATATGGGAGCCGCGCTGAGCGCACCTCCAAGCGCGCCTCGCTGCCGGCGACGGCCAGGTATGGGCCCACGCTCCAGCGCCATCCATTTTCAGGGCTAGTTGATTCGGCAGGTGGGTTGTTACACACTCCTTAGCGGGTTCCGACTTCCATGGCCACCGTCCTGCTCTCTATATCAACCAGGGTGAGCCCCACCCCTTTCGTGAGCGCACTGCGCGCGGAGTGACCCCTGTTACGCGCCCCCGGCAACAGGGGTGGCGGGCAGGTAAGCTGCGCGGGCGGAGCGCGCGGAGTGACCCATGTTACGAGCCCCCGGCCACGGGGGTGGCGGGCAGGTAAGCTGCTTACCTGCTGCGCGTGACGCCGGCCGCGGCAAAGGCGGACGAGGCGGGGTGTCGGTGCGGTGGGCGCGGTAGTGACCCTGGACGTGCGTCGGGCCCTTCTCGCGGATCGCCTCAGCTACGGCTCCCGGTGGGGCCCTCTCAGGGGAAGGGGCCTCAGTCCCGGACCCCGGCGAGGCGTCCCTTCTCCGCTCCGTAAAAGTGTCCATCTCTTTTCTTTTTTTTTCTTCTGTTGTGGCATATGCAGCAGGTGCCTGCTCGTTTTTCGTATGTGGGTAACAACATTTAACTATGTATATATATTTCCGAATTGGTTTAACTGCCATCCGCAAAAAAAAATAAAAAAAATAAATAAATATATATCTAATTAATCCGCCCGACCCGACCCGCGCGCGGATAAAATCTTTTTTTTTTTTATTTCATCCGCCCGATCCGCGGATAATCCGCGGTTGTGCCCGCAAACCGCGCATCTCTAATATATATATATATATATATATATATATTTATTTTTAATAAAAAACAAATATATATATATATATATATATATTGCCTCAATTATATATATATATATATATATATATATATATATATATATATATATATATATACTTTTTTTTTTTTTTTACTATGCAAATGTTCATGTTTTTATTTCTATTTTAATTTACTATTATACATTCTATTTTTAATTTATTTATTTTTTTGTTATACTTTGTAGCACTTTGAGATTAAAACAAATCTAAACTGTGTTACAAAATGCAATTCATCATTAATAGTATTTTATTATGTGTGACCAAAATGACTTGATTAATGTAATCAAACTTGCTCTAATTAAGACCGCATGCTAATTGAAGTTTTTTTTTGTTTGTTTTTTAAATACTTATGCATGTGTGGAGCAGCACCTAATGACATTTACATGATTACACCAAACATTAAATAAATACCACGGATCCCTCTGAGACAAAAAAAAAAACATCTTTGAGAGTCATTGAAGAGGAAGACTGGAGGCATTTTCGAAATAAATGAGGTCAAGAGTGTTTTACAACAGTTCATCGCATGGCCACGAGTAATCATCAACGACCGCACGCCTTCCTGCCTTTTCCGGGGTTGCGGATCCCAATTGGATGGTTTTTGTGCCGCAAACACCCTCCTCCTCCTCCTCCTCCTCCTCCCTTTGACCACAGAGACTGGAAGAGATGATGAATTGAGGAAATTAAAAAAAGAGGGCTGTTGATTGTTTAATGCCTCGGGAAGTAAAGAAAAACCGAGCAATGCGGGGAACTTCTTTTTTGGGTTCTCCCCAGGTCAACAATAGGCCATTAATCCTTTTTTTTATTTGTGCGGTTCATTAATTGAGGCGCTGTGAATGATACTACCAGAATAAAGAATATTTCATCTTTTAGGAGTAAAATAAAGCAAAAAAACTAGTATATTGGATTCAGTGTCGCCTACTGTGGGGGGAGCAGAAGTAGCAAAAGTCACCGCCGCTGTCCATGGTACTGAGGACAAGCACCATCGGGCAGGGGCGGGGCATGTGCTGACGGCGAGACACAGCCGGCAGGTGATTAGATTTCACAGGTAGTATGTGTTAATCTAATCATCTGTTGTCTTTAACAGTGAGCGGCCGGGTGCAGGAGGAAGTTTGGAGAGGGACTGAAAAGTCCTGGAAGAAAGCGTGTCATTTGATAGTTGTGTTGGAAAACATTAAATCTATTGTCAAAGTATGTACGCTTGGATACTTTGACGTGCATATCCGTGGAACCGCAAGACAGCGACTTCTACACCTACTATGCATGATATTCAAGGAAGAAAAACACATTTATCATTGTGAAACAGTTTGTAATACAAATTACCGCCACCTACAGGGTTGGAGTAGAAGAGTTGTAACTCAAACTTAACATTAGAATTTCCTTACTAAGCTATAGATATTTTTTTCCCCCATCTACATAAAATGTTAAAACATTTAAACATACTTGCCAACCTTGAGACCTCCGATTTCGGGAGGTGGGGGGCGGGGCGGGGGCGTGGTTGGGGGCGTGGTTAAGAGGGGAGGAGTATATTTACAGCTAGGATATATATGAAATACTAAGTCAAGTATTTCATATATATTATATATATATATATATATATATATATATATATATATATATATATATATATATGTATATATATATATATATATATATATATATACACATATATATATATATATATATATATATATATATATATATATATATACACATATATATATATATATATATATATATATATATATATAAGAAATACTTGAATTTCAGTGTTCATTTATTTACACAAATACACACACATAACACTCATCCTACTCATTGTTGAGTTAAGGGTTGAATTGTCCATCCTTGTTCTATTTGTCACTATTTTTCTAACCATGCTGAACACCCTCACTGATGATGCAATGCTGTGTGGCACGCAAAAAGTGCTTTCATCAAATGCACTAGATGGCAGTATTGTACTATTTAAGAGTGTCACAACATTGCTGTTTACGGCAGACGAACTGCTTTACGGTAGACAAAACGTGACTGCTGTTGTTGTGTGTTGTTACCGCGCTGGGAGGACGTTAATGAAACTGCCTAACAATAAACCCACATAAGAAACCAAGAACTCGCCCTTGATCATTCTACAGTTATAACATGATTGGGCAGGTACGCTGTTTATATTGTGTGCCTGAATTTCGGGAGATTTTCGGGAGAAAATTTGTCCCGGGAGGTTTTCGGGAGAGGCGCTGGATTTCGGGAGTCTCCTGGAAAATCCGGGAGGGTTGGCAAGTATGCATTTAAAAGTTGATTAATTGATAGATGATGACACAAATTAACGGCATAGGTGCGCAATGATGTGTGGGTAAGCTGTGTGGCGGCGCATAATTTTATGGCACACATTTTAAAAATTATATTTTTTCTGTTGATAATGTGCATTAATTACAAAACCCAAAACCAGTGAAGTTGGCACATTGTGTACTTGGTAAATAAAAAATGATTTGCAAATCCTTTTCAACCTATATTCAATTGAAAAGACTGCAAAGACAATATATTTAACGTTCGAACTGGTAAACTTTGTTATTTTTTGCAAATATTAGCTCGTTTGGTATTTGATGCCTGCAACATGTTTCAAAAAATCTGGCACAAGTGGCAAAAAAAGACTGAGAAAGTTGGGGGAATGCTCATCAAACACTTGTTTGGAACATCCCACAGGTGAACATGCTAATTGGGAACAGGTGGGTGCCATGATTGGGTATAAAAGTAGATTCCATGAAATGCTCAGTCATTCACAAACAAGGACGGGGCGAGGGTCACCACTTTGTCAACAAATGCGTGAGCAAACTGTCGAACAGTTTAAGAACATTTGTCAACGAGCTATTGCAAGGAATTTAGGGATTTCACCATCTACGGTCCGTAATATCATCAAAAGGTTCAGAGAATCTGGAGAAATCACTGCACGTAAGCGATGATATTACAGACCTTCGATCCCTCAGGCGGCACTGCATCAAAAAGCGACGTCAGTGTGTAAAGGATATCACCACATGGGCTCAGGAACACTTCAGAAAACCACTGTCAGTAACTACAGTTGGTAGCTACATCTGTAAGTGCAAGTTAAAACTCTACTCGGCAAAGCGGAGGTCATTTATCAACAACACCCAGAAACGCCGCCGGCTTCGCTGATCGAAGATGGACTGATGCAAAGTGGAAAAGTGTTATGTGGGCCATTCTGTCCATTCGTACTCACGTTACCGCGTCTGCGCATCCAACTCAAAGTCCTCCTGGTAAGAGTCTCTGTTGTCCCAGTTCTCCACAGGCCAATGGTAAAGCTTGACTGTCATCTTCCGGGAATGTAAACAATGAAACACCAGCTGTGTTATCCGGCACAACAGCCAAGGGGTGCATTCTACGGCGGGGGTGCGTTATCCGGCACAACACCTGCCGCAATACACCGCTTCCCACCTACAGCTTTCTTCTTTGCTGTCTCCATTGTTCATTGAACAAATTGCAAAAGATTCACCAACACAGATGTCCAGAATACTGTGGAATTTTGCGATGAAAACAGACGACTTAATAGCTGGTCACCATGCTGTCCCAAAATGTCCTCTACAATCCGTGACGTCACGCGCTGACGTCATCATACCGAGACGTTTTCAGCAGGATATTTCGCGCAAAATTTAAAATTACACTTTAGTTAGCTAACCCGGCCGTATTGGCATGTGTTGCAATGTTAAGATTTCATCATTGATATATAAACTATCAGACTGCGTGGTCGGTAGTAGTGGGTTTCAGTAGGCCTTTAAGATTGACAACTGAACCTAATCGATTGTAACCAGCATCGCGGAAGCAGCCACGTCTCGAATCGGTTTATCGTTAACGTCCCTGTAAATAATTCAGTATGATGTGCTAAGATAAATAATTCAGTGATATTAGTGCCACTTTGTTTTTTGGGGATAGTATTTTTTTAGAGAAGTTGGAAGAAAAAAAAAAACTTTTCAATGTTGAGTATATAATATATGATATTATATATGTTCTTTGAATTAATAATTTATCTTACTAATCACTTCACATTATTTCTGGTGATCAATTAATTTGAACGTCTAAATCTAAGGGGCCACTTGGGAGCTGGAAAAAAGATTTTAGTGAGCTGAGCCAGAACAGCGTCTGGGGCTGCATTATTTTAGTAATTGAGTAATATTGCGATTAGTTTGTTTGATTTATCGGATAAGATAATGAAGTGAATGAATTAACTCATACTATGTTTTGCATATGGTGAATGTTCATATTCATCTTGGAGAAAGCAAACCCCCAAGTTTAAGTAAATAGCGGTATTTCAGTTTGAGCACATAATAATATAAGGCCTCTTAATTTAAAATTTGCAGGTGGATTGGATCACTTCTTGTAGGAAAGAGGCCCTGATTGGGACTTGGGAATGCAAAAGTGATAGCCCTATCCTTGAGAAGAGACTACATGTCCTTTTATGGTCAGGATGTGCTCTCCTGACTTAGCCCACACACACAGACGGGAAAGAGGAATATAAAAAGTAATGGTTTGGCATTTTTGACTTGACCTCCTCCAGGTACTGCTGACCTGTATAATGGCACTCGCTTGTATTAAAGCAACTTTTAATTCAGCAAAGCGTCTCTCTGACATCTCTTTTGATCCAGCCGCACTGCCGTCAATCAATCAATCAATCAATCAATCAATCAATCAACGTTTACTTATACAGCCCTAAATCATGAGTGTCTCAACAGGCTGCACAAGCCACAACGACATCCTCGGCTCAGATCCCACATCAGGGCAAGGAAAAACTCAACCCAATGGGACAATGAGAAACCTTGGAGGGGACCGCAGGGTTGCAAATGAGACATTCTCTATTAGATGTAATGTTATTGGGACCATGATTTATGTCATCACTTGTTCACACCTCCTCATATGGAAGCTACTTTTCCTTGTTGATGTCTCAAGAAGGGTAGAAATACAAGAACACACACACACACACACACACACACACACACACACACACACACACACACACACACACGAATGCATGGCCGAGAGTACAAAAGCTCCAGGTTAAGAAACACTATCACAAGAGCCATCTGCACCAGGAGGTCATCAGACCAAAGCCACAAGGACGCTCACACCAACGCCCCCGCAGCCACGGCCGATATATTCTCTGATGCGGAGGGCTCCCTCCGAGGAATGCTGAAAAGTAACAATAATCAAACATTTACAAATAGTAAGAACCATGAGTAAGAATAAAGGATACACTATGAGTAAAACATACTATATAAATATATGCACAGTATATACATACATACATATACATATACATATTGGGGTTGTCCCAATACCGATATTTTGGTGACGGAACCAAAAAATATTTTGATACTTTTGGATACCTTTCGATATTTCTCTAAATAAAGGGGACCACAAAAAAACGGCATTATTGGCTTTATTTTAACAAAAAATCTTAGGGTACATTAAACATATGTTTATTATTGCAAGTTTGTCCTTAAATAAAAGAGTGAACATACAATACAATTGTCTTTTAGTAGTGAGTAAACAAACAAAGGCTCCTATATAGTCTGCTGACATATTGTGTCATTTATCATTCAATTTTGTTAAAATTATGGAGGGACAAACTGTAAAAATTGATTATTAATCCACTTGTTCATTTACTGTTAATATCTGCTTATTTTCCGTTTTAACATGTTCTACCTACACTTCTGTTGAAATTTAATAATCACTTATTCTTCTGTTGTTTGATACTTTACATTAGTTTTGGATGATACCACAAATTTAGGTATCAATTTGATACCAAGTAGTTACAGGATCATACATTGGTCATATTCAAAGTCCTCATGTGTCCAGGGACATATTTCCTGAGTTTATAAACATAATATGCATTTTTTTTAAAGAAAACAATTGTCATGACTTGGACTGTGGAGTTTTTGTTTTCCCAAGATGCAAGAGAATTTGGATCGGACATGGCTTGAAGGTGGGTACATGATTTATTTAACACTATAACTACAAAGAAAGGATCAAACAAAAAGCGCGCACAGGGGCGGAGGTACAAAACTAGACTATAAAACACAAAACTTGCACGTTGGCAGAAACTATGAACAATTAAACAAAACACTAACTGTGGCTTAATAAACAAACTTACTGTGGCATGGGATCGTGAACAGGGCTTGAAACGCGAGGATAGCAGGGTGAGAAAGGCTATGACTCCAGGACGAACAACAGAAAATGAAAAGCTTAAATAACACAGACATGATTAACAACAGGTGCGTGACTCAAAACAGGTGCGTGACATGACAGGTGAAACTAATGGGTAACTATGGTGACAAGACAAGGGAGTGAAAAGCCAGAAACTAAACAAAACATGACTAAGACAAAACATGATTACACAGACATGACAGAACCCCCCCTTACGGACAGATCCCAGATGTCCAAGAAAAAACTTAAGAGTCATGGGAGGGCGGGAGGGGGACATGGCGGTGGGTCGCCAGCCCAAGTGGCCCCGAATCCATCGAGGCATAGTCATGTGGCGGCGGCGAGTGGAACGCCGCTGCAGCAGGCGAGGTGGGCGACCCGGGACGGGCCACATCCGTGGCCGACTGGGAGGTGGGCGCACTTGGCGTGGCGGGCGACCAGGTAGCGGCCATATCCGTGGCCGACGAGGAGACAGGCGCGTCGTCATCTTTGCAGGCGTGGAAGCTCGGCGTGGCACGTCAGGCGGCGAAGCTCGGCGTGGCACGTCAGGCGGCGAAGCTCGGCGTGGGTCTTGGTCTTGGCGTGGCGGGTCTTGGTCTTGGCATGGCGGGTCTTGGTCTTGGCATGGCGGGTCTTGGTCTAGGTCTTGGCATGGCGGGTCTTGGCATGGCGGGTCTTGGTCTAGGTCTTGGCATGGCGGGTCTTGGTCTTGGCATGGCGGGTCTTGGTCTTGGCATGGCGGGTCTTGGTCTTGGTCTTGGTGTGGGTCTTGGTCTTGGTCTTGGTGTGGGTCTTGGTCTTGGTGTGGGTCTTTGTCTTGGTGTGGAGGGTCTTGGTCTTGGCGTGGAGGGTCTTGGTCTTGGCGTGGAGGATCTTGGTCTTGGACTTGGCGTGGAGGGTCTTGGACTTGGCGTGGAGGGTCTTGGTCTTGGACTTGGCGTGGAGGGTCTTGGTCTTGGCTTGGCAGTGCTTGGCGGCGTGGAGCTGGTACCGGAGCTTGGCATGATGCGGCTAGGCGTGATGCGGGTACTGGAGTCTGCCGTGGAACTTGGCGTGGTGGAGCTGGTGCTAGCCTTGGTGCGGCAACAGGTGCAGCGGCAGGTGCTAGCCTTGGAGCTGCGGCAGGTGCTAGCCTTGGAGCAGCGGCAGGTGCTAGCCTTGGAGCAGCGACAGGTGCTAGCCTTGGAGCAGCTAGCCGTGGTGCTAGCCTTGGAGCAGCTCGGCGTGGCACGTCAGGCGGCGAAGCTCGGCGTGGCACGTCAGGCGGCGAAGCTCGGCGTGGCACGTCAGGCGGCGAAGCTCGGCGTGGCACGTCAGGCGGCGAAGCTCGGCGTGGGTCTTGGTCTTGGCGTGGCGGGTCTTGGTCTTGGCATGGCGGGTCTTGGCATGGCAGGTCTTGGTCTAGGTCTTGGCATGGCGGGTCTTGGCATGGCGGGTCTTGGTCTAGGTCTTGGCATGGCGGGTCTTGGTCTTGGCATGGCGGGTCTTGGCATGGCGGGTCTTGGTCTTGGTCTTGGTGTGGGTCTTGGTCTTGGTGTGGGTCTTTGTCTTGGTGTGGAGGGTCTTGGTCTTGGCGTGGAGGGTCTTGGTCTTGGACTTGGCGTGGAGGGTCTTGGTCTTGGACTGAAGGGTCTTGGTCTTGGCTTGGCAGTGCTTGGCGGCGTGGAGCTGGTACCGGAGCTTGGCATGATGCGGCTAGGCGTGGTGCGGGTACTGGAGTCTGCCGTGGAACTTGGCGTGGTGGAGCTGGTGCTAGCCTTGGTGCGGCAACAGGTGCAGCGGCAGGTGCTAGCCTTGGAGCTGCGGCAGGTGCTAGCCTTGGAGCAGCGGCAGGTGCTAGCCTTGGAGCAGCGACAGGTGCTAGCCTTGGAGCAGCTAGCCGTGGTGCTAGCCTTGGAGCAGCTAGCCGTGGTGCTAGCCTTGGAGCAGCTAGCCGTGGTGCTAGCCTTGGAGCAGCTAGCCGTGGTGCTAGCCTTGGAGCAGGTGGAGGTGGCCTAGCTGGGGGTTGCGGCTTGGCAGGTCGGAAGACTGGTGAGGGCGGTCGTGCTGGAGGCTGTGGCTTGACGGGTCGGAAGACTGGTGAGCGCGGTCGTGCTGGAGGCTGTGGCTTGACGGGTCGGAAGACTGGTGAGGGCGGCCGTGCTGGAGGCTGTGGCTTGACATCGTGATGCCGAGCCACCCCACCAACACAGCTCCCGACCCCAGCCCCCCCCTCAAGGGGCGGATACCAGACGCGCTCCCTGCGGTCTGGAACTCTCTGTAGGGGTGGGCGGAGGAGGGCAGAAACTTCCCTATTAAATTGTCCAAATTGTCTTTTTTGTACCTGTGTTTTTGTG
>NC_084564.2:36757500-36850000 GCF_033978685.3 Nerophis lumbriciformis | reverse complement strand
AATATCATCAAAAGGTTCAGAGAATCTGGAGAAATCACTGCACGTAAAGCGATGATAATACGGACCTTCGATCCCTGCATCAAAAAGCGGCATCAGTGTGTATAGGATATCACCACAGGGGCTCAGGAACATTTCAGAAAACCACTGTCAGTAACGTCAGTTTGTCGCAACATCTTAAAACTCTACTATGCAAAGCCAAAGCCATTTATCAACAACACCCAGAAACGCCGCCGGCTTCGCTGGGCCCGAGCTCATCGAAGATGGACTGATGCAAAGTGGGAAAGTGTTCTGTGGTCTGACGAGTCCACATTTCAAATTGTGTTTGGAAACTGTGGACGTCGTGTCCTCCGGGCCAAAGAGGAAAAGAACCATCTGGATTGTTTTAGGCGCAAAGTGTAAAAGCCAGCATCTGTGATGGTATGGGGGTGTATTAGTGCCCAAGGCATGGGTAACTTACACATCTGTGAAGGCGCCATTAATGCTGAAAGGCACAGACAGGTTTTGGAGCAGCGTATGTTGCCATCCAAGCAACGTTATCATGGACGCCCCTGCTTATTTCAGTAAGACAATGCCAAGCCACGTGTTAAACAGCTTGGCTTCATAGTAAAAGAGTGTGGGTACTAGACTGGCCTGCCTGTAGTCCAGACCTGTCTCCCATTGAAAATGTGTGGCGCATTATGAAGCCTAAAATACCACAACGGAGACCTCCGGACTGTTGAACAACTTAAGCTGTACATCAAGCAAGAATGAGAAATAATTCCACCTGAGAAGCTTAAAAAAATGTGTCTCCTTAGTTCCCAAACGTTTACTGAGTATTGTTAAAAGGAAAGGCCATGTAACACAGTGGTGAACATGCCCTTCCCCAACTACTTTTGCACGTGTTGCAGCCGTGAAATTCTAAGTTAATTATTATTTGCAAAAAAAAATACAGTTTATGAGTTTGAACATCAAATATCTTGTCTTTGTAGTGCATTCAATTGAATATGGGTTGGAAATGATTTGCAAATACACATCTGTGAAGGCGCCATTAATACTGAAAGGTACATACAGGTTTTGGAGCAACATATGTTGCCATCCAAGCAACGTTACCATGGACGCCCCTGCTTATTTCAGCAAGACAATGCCAAGCCACGTGTTACAACAGCATGGCTTTGTAGTAAAAGAGTGCGGGTACTAGACTGGCCTGCCTGTAGTCCAGACCTGTCTCCCATTGAAAATGTGTGGCGCATTATGAAGCCTAAAATATCACAATGGAGACCCCGGGTGTTGTTGAACAACTTAAGCTGTACATCAAGCAAGAATGGGAAATAATTCCACCTGAAATGCTTCAAAAATTGGTCTTCTCAGTTACCAAGAGTGTTAAAAGGAAAGGCCATGTAACACAGTGGTAAAAATCCCCCCCGTGCCAACTTTTTTGCAATGTGTTGCTGCCATTCAATTCTAAGTTAATGATTTGCAAAAAAAAAAAAAAAATTCTCAATTGGAACATTAAATATCTTGTCTTTGCAGTCTATTCAACTGAATATAAGTTGAAAAAAATGTGTCAATCATTGTATTCTGTTTTTATTTACCGTTTACACAACGTGCCAACTTCACTGGGTGTTACATAAGAACGATGTTAACCACTGTTAAATAAAACTAAAACTACTCACCTTTGTCTGTTTAATGTCCCTCTCTGAGTTTTGTTTGACTTTCGGTGCACAAATTAGTTCAGAAAAACTTGATTCGACTGCAAATTGAGCAACTTTTGTGGCATCAATTTCACCCACAGGAGCAATAAAGTCTCTAATG
The DNA here is from genome assembly GCF_033978685.3 of Nerophis lumbriciformis. Taxonomy (NCBI): domain Eukaryota; kingdom Metazoa; phylum Chordata; class Actinopteri; order Syngnathiformes; family Syngnathidae; genus Nerophis; species Nerophis lumbriciformis. Next base: position 36,848,209 of record NC_084564.2, on the reverse strand, counting down.
GACCATGGAACTACAGATAGAATCAAGTAAAAAAAACAATTGTTATTCACTGTGTGGTTTTATTATTGTTGCTTTAGCGTGAGAAAGTGCGATATCGGATCTGCACTTGACAGAATCCATTATTAATGACGGCGTCCTCGACACAAGCTAATGGACACATTTATTCGCAGTTTGTCAGTCGTCCGCTTGCTGTCAGGAAACGAGCGGCTATTCGTCATTTATTTGGAATGATTTACAGTAATCTGTACTGTACATAGGCCGTGTGCGAGTGAGGGGGTCCAATTATGTGACACTAATCTTGCTTGATCCCCTTTGGGAATAACAAAATAGCAGAGCGAGATTACAGATTGGTGTTGCCGAGTTAATCCCATTATCATTATTATCAATATGGAGCAGGGAGCGGGTGAAAAATGCGCAAAGCCAAAATAGGATCAGCGGGGAAGGGCTTCAATTGACAGAACATGTTAATGATGATTAACTCCTTTGCTTGCTACACTATATTGCCAAAAGTATTTGGCCACCTGCATTGACTCACATATGAATTTTAAGCCATCCCATTCCTAACCCATAGGGTTCAATATGATGTGGCTCCACATTTTGCAGCTTATACAGCTTCAACTCTTCTGGGAAGGCTGTCCACAAGGTTGCAGGGATTTTTTTTTCTAGGAATTTTCGACCATTCTTGCAAAAGCGCATTGGTGAGGTCCAGTGACGTGCAGTCACTAGAGGCAGGTGAGGCGGGGCCTCACCTGCCATCATGGAAAGAAAAAAAATGTAAAAATTTTTTTTTTTAATTAAATTGTAATATGTATCCAGTGATTATACTATAAAGTTATTTTTCCATTTAACTTAACCCGTTTTAGATTATTTTTATTTGAAATCGCTGAATTTTCACATTTGCCGTTCAAATACTGAGAAGAGACGGTGCGGTGAACAGCAGCCAGTTGAGGCACGTCACTCAGTGCCTCAACATGGATTGCGGACTCGGCTAACTGCTGGCCTGCTGTGAAGTGAGACTGTATTGCTATATGAATTATATTATACATTTCCATAGTTTAGTTAGCTGAGGTATATAATGTACAGTGTATTTTGTCAACAACTGTATGTGTGTAACGTATTTCTTGTGCTGAGCGATCATAAAACGGCTGCAAAAGACGGACTGGCTGAGGCTCGCCTCCTGCACCCCCGCCGTAGAATGCACGGCAACCCCTGACGGGAGTGTTATATCAACTAAAGCCCACACTTAAACTTTCCACGTGCAAGATTGAATCTATTTAAAAAAGTTATTTCATAAGAAGCCAAAAAGTGCAAAAACAATAATGTTCGTGTTGGAGGAGTTGTGAATGACTGCAGGGCCACAACATTAGGTACACCTGCAGACTGCAGGTGTACCTAATTCACAACTCCTCCAACACGAACATTATTGTTTTTGCACTTTTTGGCTTCTTATTAAATAACTTTTGTAACCTATTTTTATGGGCTTTCCGCTTTGTGATGTTAAGTTCCTGTTATGCGCTGTTATACAGTATATGCCTTGAGCTCTTATTTTGAAGGCGCTAAGAGCGGAAGTGACGACACGGAGTGGAGCGGAAGTTTTTGAAAGAAGGTAAATAAAGTGGTCCTCGTGTAAACTGGAGCCTCCGTGTTTGTTATTTTGTAGTTTCATACAGTATAGGCGACATTTATAAACCCTCGGTTACACTTTTTTAAATAGATTCAATCTTGCACGTGGAAAGTTTAAGTGAGGGCTTTAGTTGATATAACACTCTCGTGAGGGATTGCATTAATGCAGCACAATAGCGGCTCATGGATTTATTTTATAAGTAAAGGTAAGACCATAATAACGTTTTTTTTATTAAATGTGCTTTTTTGTGTGCTACAGTTTGTATGTGTAAAGTTAAAGTTAAGTTAAAGTACCAATGATTGTCACACACACACTAGGTGCAATGAAATCTGTCCTCTGCATTTGACCCATCCCCTTGATCACCCCCTGGGAGGTGAGGGGAGCAGTGGGCAGCAGCGGCGCCGAGCCTGGGAATAATTTTTGGTGATTTAATAACCCCCAATTCCAAGCCTTGATGCTGAGTGCCAAGCAGGGAAGAATGCTGGTATGAGCTTTTAAACATAACCCGTTAACTGCTGCCAATCAAATGGTGAATAAGATACTCTTTAGGGTTCATATGTTTGTAAATCTGACTGTGATGAAGTCAGTGCCTCACCAGCCATCAACCTCACCGCACCTCACTGGTGAGGTCACACTGATGTTGGTCGAGAAGGCCTGGGTCTCAGTCTCTCTCAGTCTGTTCTATCGGATTCAGGTCAGGACTCTGTGCAGGCCAGTCAAGTTCATCCACACCAGACTCCGTCATCCATGTCTTTATGGACCGTGTCATGTTGGAAGAGGAAGGGGCCCGCTCCAAACTGTTCCCACAAGGTTGGGAGCATGGAATTGTCCAAAATGTTTTAATATCCTGGAGTATTTAAAGCTTCTTTCACTTGAACTAAGAGGCCAAGCCAAACTCTTGAAAAACAACCCCAAACCATAATTCCTACTCCACCAAATGTCACACTCGGCACAATGCAGGCAGAAATTATTAAATTTATTGTCATTTTTATTAATTTGATGGGTAATTTGCTGTAAAGTTAAGTATTTTTATTCGGACACAAACATGTTTGGAAAGTATGATAATATACTGTAATACACTATATTGCCAAAAGTATTTGGCCACCTGCCTTGACTCACATATGAACTTGAAGTGCCATCCCATTCCTAACCCATAGGGTTCAATATGATGTGGGTCCACCTTTTGCAGCTTATACAGCTTCAACTCTTCTGGGAAGGCTGTCCACAAGTTTGCAGAGATTTTTTTTTCTAGGAATTTTCGACCATTCTTCCAAAAGCGCATTGGTGAGGTCACACACTGATGTTGGTCGAGTTGGTTCGATCGGGTTCAGGTCAGGACTCTGTGCAGGCCAGTCAAGTTCATCCACACCCGACTCCGTCATCCATGTCTTTATGGACCTTGTCATGTTGGAAGAGGAAGGGGCCCCGCTCCAAACTGTTCCCACAAGGTTGGGAGCATGGAATTGTCCAAAAGGTTTTAATATCCTGGAGTATTTAAAGCTCCTTTCCAAGCCAAACTCTTGAAAAACAACCCCACACCATAATTCCTCCTCCACCAAATGTCACACTCGGCACAATGCAGTCCGAAATTATTAAATGTATTGTCATTTTTATTAATTTGATGGGTAATTTGCTGTAAAGTTAAGTATTTTTATTCGGACAAAAATATGTGTGGAAAGTATGATAATATACTGTAATACACTATATTGCCAAAAGTATTTGGCCACCTGCCTTGACTCACATATGAACTTGAAGTGCCATCCCATTCCTAACCCATAGGGTTCAATATGATGTCGGTCCACCTTTTGCAGCTATTACAGCTTCAACTCTTCTCGGAAGGCTGTCCACAAGGTTGCGGAGTGTGTTTATAGGAATTTTAGACCATTCTTCCAAAAGCGCATTGGTGAGGTTGGTGGAGAAGGCCTGGCTCTTAGTCTCCGTTCTAATTCATCCCAAAGGTGTTCTATCAGGGTTCAGGTCAGGACTCTGTGCAGGCCAGTCAAGTTAATCCACACCATACTCTGTCATCCATGTCTTTATGGACCTTGCTTTGTGCACTGGTGCACAGTCATGTTGGAAGAGGAAGGGGCTCCAAACTGTTCCCACAAGGTTGGGAGTATGGAATTGTCCAAAATGTTTTGGTATTCTGTAGCCACACTTGCCAACCCTCCCGATTTTCCCGGGAGATTTTCGGGAAGGGCACTAAAATTCGGGAGTCTCCCGGGAAAATCGGGAGGGGCAACCATTCTCCCGATTTCCACTGGACTCTAGAGCAGTGGAGACGCCTTCTCTGGAGTGATGAAAAACACTTTTCCATCTGGCAATCTGATGGACCAGTCTGGGTTTGGAGGTAGCCAGGAGAACGCTACATTTCGGACTGCATTGTGCCGAGTGTGAAATTTGGTGGAGGAGAAATTATGATGTGGGGTTGTTTTTCAGGAGTTGGGCTTGGTTAGTTCCAATGAAAGGAACTTTGAATACTCCAGGATACCAAAACATTTTGGACAATTCCATACTCCCAACCTTGTGGAAACAGTTTGAAGCGGGCCCCTTCCTCTTCCAACATGACTTTGCACCAGTGCACAAAACAAGGTCCATAAAGACATTGAGGACAGAGTCTGGTGTGGATGAACTTGACTGGCCTGCACAGAGTCCTGACCTGAACCCAATAGAACACCTTTGGGATGAATTAGAACGGAGACTGAGAGCCAGGCCTTCTCCATCAACATCAGTGTGTGACCTCACCAATGCGCTTTTGGAAGAATGGTCTAAAATTCCTATAAAGACACTCCGCAACCTTGTGGACAGCCTTCCCAGAAGAGTTGAAGCTGTAATAGCTGCAAAAGGTGGACCCACATCATATTGAAGCCTATGGGTTAGGAATGGGATGGCACTTCAAGTTCATATGTGAGTCATGGCAGGTGGCCAAATACTTTTGGCAATATAGTGTAAACCAAAAAAGAAAGATTCCCGATTTCCACTCGGACAACAATTTTGGGGGCGTGCCTTAAAGACTCTGCCTTTAGGGTCCCCTACAACCTGTCGTCATGTCCGCTTTTCCTCCATTCAAACAGTCACATGATATATGCCGCTTTAACACACACGTAAGTGAATGCAAGCCATACTTGATCACTAGCCATACAGGTCACACTGAAGGTGGCCGTAGAAACAACTTTAACACTGTTACAAATATGCGCCACAATGTGAACCCACACCAAACAAGAATGACAAACACATTTCGGGAGAACATCCACACCGTAACACAACATAAACACAACAGCACAAATACCCAGAATCCTTTGCAGCACTAACTCTTCCGGGACGCTACAATATACACCCCCCGCTACCACCAAACCCCCCATCTCCCGAATTCAGAGGTCTCAAGGTTGGCAAGTATGCCTGTAGCATTCAAAGTCCCTTTCACTGGAACTAAGGGGCCAAGCCCAACTTCCTGAAAAACAACCCCACAACATAATGCCTCCTCCACCGAATTTCACCTTTCGGCACAACGCAGTCCGAAATGTACCGTTCTCCTGGCAACCTCCAAACCCAGAATATTTAGGAGCGAGGACATTTCACGACTAGATTTGTTGCACCAGCTGGCATCCTATGACAGTTCCACGCTGGAAATCACTGAAAGCGGCCCATTCTTTCACAAATGTTTGTAGAAACAGTCTCCATGCTTAAGTGCTTGATTTTATACACCTGTGGCCGGGCCAAGTGATTAGGACACCTGATTCTGATCATTTGGATGGGTGGCCAAATACTTTTGGCAATATAGTGTAAACCAAAAAAAAAAGATTCCCGATTTCCACCCGGACAACAATTTTGGGGGCGTGCCTTAAAGACTCTGCCTTTAGGGTCCCCTACAACCTGTCGTCATGTCCACTTTTCCTCCATTCAAACAGTCACATGATATATGCCGCTTTAACACACACGTAAGTGAATGCAAGCCATACTTGATCAACAGCCATACAGGTCACACTGAAGGTGGCCGTATAAACAACTTTAACACTGTTACAAATATGCGCCACACTGTGAACCCACACCAAACAAGAATGACAAACACATTTCGGGAGAACATCCGCACCGTAACACAACATAAACACAACAGAACAAATACCCAGAATCCCTTGCAGCACTAACTCTTCCGGGACGCTACAATATACACCCCCCGCTACCACCAAACCCCCCATCTCCCGAATTCAGAGGTCTCAATGTTGGCAAGTATGCCTGTAGCTAAGGGGCCAAGCCCAACTTCCTGAAAAACAACCCCACATCATAATTCCTCCTCCACCAAATTTCACATTCGGCACAATGCAGTCTGAAACCTAGTAGCGTTCTCCAGAATATTAAGGAGCGAGGACATTTCACGACTAGATTTGTTGCACCAGGTGGCATCCTATGACAGTTCCACGCTGGAAATCACTGAGCTCGTGGCTGAGTTGCTGTTGTTCCCAAACTCTTCCATTTTCTCATAATACAGCTGACAGTTGACTTCGGAATATTAAGGAGCGAGGACATTTCACGACTAGATTTGTTGCACCAGGTGGCATCCTATGACAGTTCCACGCTGGAAATCACTGAAAGCGGCCCATTCTTTCACAAATGTTTGTAGAAACAGTCTCCATGCTTAAGTGCTTGATTTTATACACACGTGGCCGGGCCAAGTGATTAGGACACCTGATTCTGATCATTTGGATGGGTGGCCAAATACTTTTGGCAATATAGTGTAAACCAAAAAAAAAAGATTCCCGATTTCCACCCGGACAACAATTTTGGGGGCGTGCCTTAAAGACTCTGCCTTTAGGGTCCCCTACAACCTGTCGTCATGTCCGCTTTTCCTCCATTCAAACAGTCACATGATATATGCGGCTTTAACACACACGTAAGTGAATGCAAGCCATACTTGATCAATAGCCATACAGGTCACACTGAAGGTGGCCGTATAAACAACTTTAACACTGTTACAAATATGCGCCACACGGTGAACCCACACCAAACAAGAATGACCAACACATTTCGGGAGAACATCCGCGCCGTAACACAACATAAACACAACAGGACAAATACCCACAATCCTTTGCAGCACTAAATCTTCCGTGACGCTACAAAAAACACCCCCCGCTACCACCAAACCCTGCTTCCCCCCTAATAACCCATCTCCCGAATTCGGAGGTCTCAAGGTTGGCAAGTATGCCTGTAGCATTCAAAGTTCCTTTCACTGGAACTAAGGGGCCAAGCCCAACTTCCTGAAAAACAACCCCACATCATAATTCCTCCTCCACCAAATTTTACATTCGGCACAATGCAGTCTGAAATGTAGCGTTCTCCAGAATATTAAGGAGCGAGGACATTTCACGACTAGATTTGTTGCACCAGGTGGCATCCTATGACAGTTCCACGCTGGAAATCACTGACCTCGTGGCTGAGTTGCTGTTGTTCCCAAACTCTTCCATTTTCTTTTAATAAAGCAGACAGTTGACTTTGGAATATTTAGGAGCGAGGAAATTTCACGACTGGATTTGTTGCACAGGTGGCATCCTATGACAGTTCCACGCTGGAAATCACTGAAAGCGGCCCATTTTTTCGCAAATGTTTGTAGAAACAGTCTCCATGCTTAAGTGCTTGATTTTATACACCTGTGGCCGGGCCAAGTGATGAGGACACCTGATTTTGATCATTTGGATGGGTGGCCAAATACTTTTGGCAATATAGTGTATATGTATCCCAACGGTGGCCAAACGACACGGCCTCTGGCACCCCGCAACTTCATGTGCAGGAGGCAGATGACGGGGGACGTTGGGACTCGTGACTCACAGACGTGTGCCCGCTCAAGGAAGGATTTGTCACCATCACGGGCTGGCTGTGTACGAGTGGCTGCATGTGCTGACGTGCACGACTGGAAGCGGAAAGGGGGCGGATGGAGGAGAGGCGCCGTGGAAAGTGTGTGATGCACGCTCATGCGACGGCGGCAGTCTATTGCCAAAAGTATTTGGCCACCCATCCAAATGATGACAATCAGGTGTCCTAATCACTTTTGTATAAAATCAAGCACTTAGGCATGGAGACTGTTTCTACAAACATTTGTGAAAGAATGGGCCGCTCTCAGTGATTTCCAGCGTGGAACTGTCATAGGATGCCACCTGTGCAACAAATCCAGTCGTAAAATTTCCTCGCTCCTAAATATTCCAAAGTCAACTGTCGGCTTTCTTATAAGAAAAAGGAAGAGTTTGGGAACAACAGCAACTCAGCCACGAAGTGGTAGGTCACGTAAACTGACAGAGAGGGGTCGGCGGATGCTGAAGAGGTCGCCGACTTTCTGCTACAGAGCTCCAAACTTCAAGTGACCGTCCAATTAGCCCACGTACAGTACGCAGGGCGCTTCATGGAATGGGTTTCCATGGCCGAGCAGCTGCATCTAAGCCATACATCACCAAGTCCAACGCAAAGCGTGGGATGCAGTGGTGTAAAGCACGTCGCCACTGGACTCTAGAGCAGTGGAGACGCCTTCTCTGGACTGATGAAACACGCTTTTCCATCTGGCAATCTGATGGACCCGTATGGGTTTGGAGGTTGCCAGGAGAACGGTACATATCGGACTGCATTGGTGGAGGAGGAGGAATTATGGTGTGGGGTGGTTTTTCAGGAGTTGGGCTTGGTTAGTTCCAGTGAAAGAAACTTTGAATGCACCAGGATACCAAAACATTTTGGACAATTCCATGCTCTCAACCTTGTGGGAACAGTTTGGAGCCGGCCCCTTCCTCTTCCAACATGATTGTGCACCAGTGCACAAAGCAAGATCCATAAAGACATGGATGACGGAGTCTGGTGTGGATGAACTTGACTGGCCTGCACAGAGTCCTGACCTGAACCCTGATAGAACACCTTTGGGATGAATTAGAACGGAGACTGAGAGCCAGGCCTTCTCCACCAACATCAGTGTGTGACCGCACCAATGCGCTTTTGGAAGAATGATCGAAAATAAACACACTCCGCAACCTTGTGGACAGCCTTCCCAAAAGAGTTGAAGCTGTAATAGCTGCAAAAGGTGGACCGACATCATATTGAACCCTATGGGTTAGGAATGGGATGGCACTTCAAGTTCATATGTGAGTCAAGGCAGGTGGGCAAATACTTTTGGCAATATAGTGCAAACCAAAAAAGAAAAAGTCCCACAAAACGGCATGTTGTAAAATTTGAAGATAATTATAATTATTAATACATATATTCAAGTATATAATGACATAAAACGGGACTCAATACGTCCCTGCTTGGCACTCAGCATTAAGGGTTGTAATTGGGGGTTAAATCACCAAAAATGATTCCCGGTCGCGGCCACTGCTGCTGCCCACTGCTCCCCTCACCTCCCAGGGGATGGGTCAAATGCAGAGAATAATTTCGCCACACCTAGTGTGTGTGTGGCAATCATTGGTACTTTAACCTTAACTTAATGATGTGATTATTAAAATCATAGTCTGGCTACTTTATATTTAATTTGTTACTGTTTTGCAATTTTATTTAAAAAAAAACATATTTATGCAGTTTTTCTCAACATGTATATCTTAATCTCTGTCACAACTAGGACTGTGGCGTGGTTTGTTCTGCCGAGGTGCAAAAGATTTGGACCACACGTGGCGTGAAGGGGAGCACACAATTTATTTAAAAACTATAACTACAAAAAAAGGATCAAACAAAAGGCGCGCACAGGGGCGGAGGTACAAAACTAGACTATAAACACAGAACTTGCACATTGGCAGAAACTATGAACAATTAAACAAAACTTGCAAACTATGGCATGAATAAAGAAAACTTACTTGGATGAAAAAAACAGCATGAAAAAGCGCAGCAAGGGTCATAAGGGTGTGTGGAGAGTATAAATGCGGGATGTCACCAGAAAGACAAACTGAAAACAATGAACTTAAATACTACAGACATGATTAACGAAAACAGGTGCGTGACTCAAAACGTGAAACAGGTGCGTGACGTGACAGGTGAAAACTAATGGGTTGCTATGGTGACAAACAAGAGTGCACAATGAGTCCAAACGTGGAACAGGTGAAACTAATGGGTAATCATGGAAACAAGACAAGAGAGTGAAAAGCCAGAAACTAAAGAGTCCAATAACGAAACAAAACATGATTACACAGACATGACAATCTCATCTTTATAAAGTCAAAAATCCTAATTTTTAAAAGGTGATTTTAACCAAAATCATGCAATAATTAGTTGGGTTTTTTCTCCACTGCATGTAAACAAACCAAGTTGGGTTTAGGGCGTGATGAGGGGCCTTGTGTATGTCTTGTGTATGGGGGCCCGGAATTTGGTGTTACGGCCCTGTTCCAACAACAACCTGGGTTGGCCGGGTCCAAGTCGGAATCTAGTAACATGGATACAAAGGTCGAGTAAGTTTTTTAAAGTGTCCTTCTGTCATGTCTGTGTAATCATGTTTTGTTTTAGTCATGTTTTGTTTAGTTATTGGACTCTTTAGTTTCTGGCTTTTCACTCCCTTGTCTTGTTTCCGTGATTACCCATTAGTTTCACCGCTTTACTGTGGTGTCCCCCAGGGATCTATTCTAGGCCCCATCCTGTTTGCACTGTACCTTCTTCCTCTTGGAGAGATTTTTAAGAGGCATGGAGTGTTTTATCACTTTTATGCAGACGACTGCCAAATTTATATGCCTATTTCAAAAGGCCACGGCCCCCTGACACTCCTTCTCAACTGTCTATGCGACGTCAAGGCTTGGTTAGCCCAGAATTTTTTAATAATGAATGAGGGAAAAACGGAAATTTTAGTGTTTGGTCCGGCCCTCACTGACTTGGGACCATTGCAAAATTATGTGCGTCCCAAAGTCACCAGCCTTGGCGTCACTATAGACAGCGATTTTAAGCTTGACAAACAAGTCAATGGCGTTTTAAAATCGTGTTTTTATCATCTTCGTCTTTTAGCAAAGGTAAAACCGTTTTTATCTTTTAACCTTTTTGAACAAGTCGTGCATGCTTTTATTTCAAGTTGCCTGGACTACTGCAATGCACTTTATGCTGGCATTAGCCAAAAAGCTCTCTCCCGGTTGCAGTTAGTCCAGAATGCGGCAGCACGACTTTTAACAGGGGCCAGGAGACGCCAGCATATAACCCCAATCCTTGAGCGTTTGCACTGGCTCCCTGTTCATTTTAGAATTGATTTTAAAACCTTGCTGTTTGTTTTTAAAGCTCTACATGGACTGGCACCTCAGTATATCTCGGACCTCATCCAAACTTACAATCCTGCGCGCGCTCTGAGGTCCGAGAGCCAGCTCCAGCTCGTGGTGTCCAAGACGAGACTTAAAACCAGGGGAGACAGGGCCTTCTCTGTGGTCGGCCCTAAGCTCTGGAACACTCTGCCCCTCCATGTTCGAACTGCTCCCACAGTGGAGTGTTTTAAGTCTCGTCTTAAGACCCACTTTTATTCTCTGGCTTTTAACACTACGTGAGTTGTGTGGTCCTCTGTTGTCCTCTGTGTTTTTAAAATTTTGCTTTTGCTTTCTATTTACTGTTTTAATTGGTTTTACCCTTTGAAATTGTTTTTAATCACATTTATTTTATATTGTTTTTAATTGTGTTTAATATTGTTGTGCAGCACTTTGGAAACATTTTGTTGTTTAAATGTGCTATATAAATAAAGTGGATTGGATTGGATTGGATTTCACCTGTTCCACGTTTGGACTCATTGTGCACTCTTGTTTGTCACCATAGCAACCCATTAGTTTTCACCTGTCACGTCACGCACCTGTTTCACGTTTTGAGTCACGCACCTGTTTTCGTTAATCATGTCCGTAGTATTTAAGTTCATTGTTTTCAGTTTGTCTTTCTGGTGACATCCCCACAATTATGCTCTACACACTCTTCATCCTCTTAGATCCTGCTTCATGTCCCATGCCAAAGTAAGTTTTTGTTCCATGTTTATAGTCTTTTTGGTTTCAGTTTGTTCTCCGCCATTGCGCGCGCCTTTTGTTTACTTCTTTTTTTTTGATAAAATTAAATAAATATGTTCTCACATTCCCGTCTCGCCCGAGCCAACTTTCCGTTGCCTTCTAGAAAAACTAAACCCCATGACCAAGTCATGACACCTTCAAAGTTAATTAACAATATACAGTACCTTCCTATAAAAATCACCTTAACCAAGTATTTTATTATTTGGTGATTACCTTCTCTCTCGCTCATTAATTGCGAATAGTAAGACGAGTCAGTCGGCCGGAAAACAGTCAAGTCAGGTAATGCCTTATTTATGTTCTTTTGGTAGTTATGAGCTTGGCAAGTGTGGCCAACTTTGCAACAGATGGACGTTTTGGATGAGTTGTGCTAACACATTGCATCCGACCATGACCGATGATGCTCCTTAGTGAATGGCAATGGACATATGCTAATGGACGCCAGTGTAAGAAGACGTGAAACGAAACAACATTTTACGATTCACTGCGGTCCGCTCATGCACTTTGCATCGGGAATCTTGCAGAAAGAGGCTATCTCCATTGCAAATGTGTCTGCTGAATAACACGTGTATTCAACTTGAGGCCCGGGAGCCAAATTCAACCGGGAAATGACACTAAACTGGCCCCCTCACGTTCAGTTCAAGACTTGGGAGACAAATATTTTTGCAGAAAATTCCTAAAAACAATAGAGCAGTGCTTCTCAGCTGTGGTCCGTATGAGTTGTAATACACCGTTCCACCACTTGTGGCAGTAAAGACAATCTCAAACCAAACCATGGAGAATGCCTTTAATTTTACATTTGAACCTTGTAAAATTGTTATTTGGTTAAAGTATAAAATTAAAGGCATTGAAATGGCATCGACCCTGAAGGGAACGTCTTCCCCGTGCTCTTTGACTTACGGTCTGCACCGGACCGAACAGCAGGACAGGTGTAACAACTACATTATTACCTGTCGGTTTTTATAACTCGTTGAGCAGATCTGAATAGACTTAGACTTCCTTTTTATTGTCATTCAAATTTGAACTTTACAGCACAGATAAGAACGAAATTGCGTTACATAAGCTCATGCTAGTGCAGGATAAAAAAGCAATAAGGTGCATGTATGAATAAATAAATATATATATATATATATATATATATAAAATAAATAAATATATATAAATAAATAAATAAATAGATTACTGTACAGATAAATATATTGCACTTTTCCACATGCGTCCACTTCATACTTGCCAACCTTGAGACCTCCGATTTCGGGGGGTGGGCTTGGTCGGGGGCGTGGCTAAGAGGGGGGGAGTATATTTACAGCTAGAATTCACCAAGTCAAGTATTTCATATATATATACAGTATATATATATATATATATATATATATATATATATATATATATATATATATATATATATATATATATATATATATATATATATACATATATATATATATATATATATATATATATACATATATATATACATATATATAGTAAAATAAATATATATATATATATATATATATATATATATATATATATATATAGCTAGAATTCACTGAAAGTGAAGTATTTTCATATATATATATATATATATATATATATATATATATATATATATATATATATATATATATATATAATAATAATAACTGGGATTTATATAGCGCTTTTCTAAGTACCCAAAGTCGCTTTACATGTAGAACCCATCAAACATTCACACCTGGTGGTGGTAAGCTACTTTCATAGCCACAGCTGCCCTGGGGTAGACTGACGGAAGCGTGGCTGCAATTTGCGCCAACGGCCCCTCCGACCACCACCTATCATTCATCATTCAATTCACCGGTGTGAGTGGCACCGGGGGCAAAGGGTGAAGTGTCCCGCCCAAGGACACAACGGCAGCGATTTTTGGATGGTAAGAGGCGGGGAGCGAACCTGCAACCCTCAGGTTTCTGGCACGGTTGCTCTACCCACTACGCCATGCCGCCCCATGTATATATATATATATATATATATATATATATATATATATATATATATATAGCTAGAATTCACTGAAAGTGAAGTATTTTCATATATATATATATATATATATATATATATATATATATATATCAAAAGAGACAGAGACAGCGCACAGTGCATGTGGATCACTGGAATGTAATAGAGTGATCTATGTTTGTCTGTTGCCATCTCCTGGTGAATGTTGGCTATAGCGTACTGTGGTTACTTTTTGGTTGGCCAACGATTTACGTGGTGTTGCGCACCTGACGTCAAGTGTGTGAGTCTGTTCTGAAGTCTACAGTAAAGAGACGTACTTCATCCCCTCGCCTGTTTATTGCCTCCAACTCAATATATTACAACAACATTGCTCCATGCGGACCTGGAGGGGGCGTGGCCTCCAGGTCCGCCTGAATTTCGGGAGATTTTCGGGAGAAAATGTGTCCCGGGAGGTTTTCGGGAGAGGCGCTGAATTTTGGGAGTCTCCCGGAAAATTCGGGAGGGTTGGCAAGTATGGTCCACGTTTATGGATGTATGTTATATTGTCTTTTTTATTCCAGCGAGTTAATCCATTTTGGGGGGAGTTGAGGGGATAATTTAACTATGATGCCTTCAAGAATCTTACGGCTTGAGGGAAGAAGCTGTTACAGAACCTGGAGGTTCTGCTTCGGAGGCTGCGGAACCTCTTTCTAGAGTCCAGCAGTGAAAACAGTCCTTGGTGGGGGTGGGAGGAGTATCTGCAGATTTTCTGAGCCCTGGTCAGGCAGCGGCTTTTTGCGATCTCCTGGATAGGAGGAAGGGGAGTCCTGATGATTTTTTCCGCCGTCCTCACCACTCTCTGGAGAGACTTCCAGTCTGAGGCATTGCAGGCTCCAGTCCAGACAGAGATGCTGTTGGTCAGCAGGCTCTCTATAGTGAAGTGAATTATATTTATATAGCGCTTTTTCTCTTATGACTCAAAGCGATTTATATAGTGAAACCCAATATCTAAGTTACATTCAAACCAGTGTGGGTGGCACTGGGAGCAGGCGGGTAAAGTGTCTTGCCCAAGGACACAACGGCAGTGACTAGTGCCTCTGTAGAATGTGCTGAGAATGGGGGGAGGGAGCTGTGCTCTTTTCATCCGACGCAAAAAGTGCATGCGCTGCTGAGCTCTTTTTACAAGAGCTCCGGTGTGTAGGGACCAGGTTATATTGTCAGTTATCTGCTTATAATAATGCTTATTATTTCAAGTTTGAAGCAAATGCGGTTATGCTTATCGCCACATTTGGCGAGGCGTGTTTTAAAGCAGCTGTTGTGAGAGGAGCGTGTGTGTGTGTGTGTGTGTGTGTGTGTGTTGTTACACCTGTCCTACTGTTCGGTCCGGTGCAGACCGTAGTCGAGGAGCACGGGGAATACATTTCCTTCAGGGTCGCTGCCATTTCAATGCCTTTAATTTTATATTTTAACCATGTAAAATTGTTCTTTGACTGTAAGTTTTTAATGTAGTGTAATATTTTCTGCTAAAATAAAGCCAATATTGACATTTTTCGTACTTCCCTTTATTTGGAAAAGTATCGATATAGATTTATTGGTATCAGGACAGCCCTAATATCGACATGAAAATACATATACAATGTTTTGGTAAAAACAACTTAAAAACATGTATAATGCCCAATACAAACAGTTTCTCGATCCTTTAAAATGGCCTGAAACTCATGAAAATGTGAAAATGTAAACTCAGCGATTCTCTCCCTGTTTACCCGCTCCTTTAAGTATGCCCAACATCTTATACACGAGCTCATTAACAAACTGAAAACAGAAGACCCAGCTAGGAATGACAAAGAATGGTTGTTTGCATGCAATATTCCTCGAATCAACCGTTCCTCGGTTGAATTAAAACAATTTTTAGTGACAATAAAGCAAACGGTATACAATGACAATTATGTCTTGGATGGCCATTCGTTTAAAATGAAATGAGACGGCTGAAAAGCAGCGGTGGGAGGAAAAAGGGCTTGCAGGAGCACATGCTTGCAGTAATGTGAAGCAAATGTAATTTATAGTAAATGGAAGCAAATGTGCAGAAAAAAGCAATCTGGCCCCTTTAATGCTCAGTTAGTAAGTGATTGTTACAGAATGTGCAGACCATGTAGCTACCTGAGCAAGAGAAAAGCTGCAATTTTACGGTCATGTAAACATGTTTGCGGCAGTAGGTTGAGGTTTCCGCATGTACAAAAAGGTATCTCGACAAAATACACAACAAATAACTTCCATATTTCCTTGTCCAGAGTATAATTGTCATTTTAAATATGGCATTTTGATTTTAGAGCTCGGAGGGACTAGGGATAGGTACCGACTGAACTCCGTCTGTACTGCCAGGTACCAATTCCATGAAATCAAACAGTGCCATATTGTGATACATTTGTTACTCTCATAGTAGACTACATAATTTATATTGTCTTTGCCTTATACATGGTACTGATTTGAATTAGTGATTTTACATGGCGACTTCAACACCTAGTGATTTGGTAATGAAAACTATAACTAAGATGAACGTTGCAATCAAAACAGCCGGTGTGTAATAAATACAATATTTACAGGTTGAACACTTTTTAGGGCACAACATAAGACTAGACTAGTACATTCAGCTACATGGCAAAGACTGGAATTGTGTACTGGAATTGCAACGTATACTATATAATGACGCAAAATACACCACACTTTCACTTTCACTTTAAATATGTACCTCTAAATGCTAAAAACATGTTTTTTTTTATTTATACTATTTTGCCTAAATTACGCATAGAGGCTATATAGAGTGTGTCTTAATCGAACAAAATATTTGATAATTACTCGATTACTAAAACAATTGATAACTACAGCCTTAATTTAATGAATATGTTTCCATTTGTTGGTAGGTGTCAAGTAACTAAGGCAGGGCAAATTTGAAAAACAATACAAAAACAAAATTTGTATTTTTGTTCTATAAGCCGCTACTTTTTCCCCCACACTTTGAACCCTGCGGTTTATAAGACACAAGGGGAAATGTATGGATTTTGAGGTTTTTTGGGTGTATTAATAGAAGATGAAATTAAATGGGAATCTCATATATAAATATACAACAAAAGGTGTCGCTCGGACATAAAGTAAGGATCCGCTTTTCCAAAATGCGCTAGATTATTGTCTTTGCCATATACATGCTACTGATTTGAACTAGTGATTTTACATGGCGACTTCAACACCTAGTGATTTGGTAATGAAAACTACAACTAAGATGAACGTTGCAATCAAAACAGCCGGTGTGTAATAAATACAATATTTACACGTTGAACACTTTTTAGGGCACAACATAAGACTAGACTAGCACATTCAGCTACATGGCAAAGACTGGAATTGTGTACTGGAATTGCAACGTATACTATATAATATTTGAAAATGGGACTCAGAAGTGTACGAAAACAAGATATAACAACATAGACATCATCACTGTTAAGTGTTAAATAAATAAATAAAATTATGTTACATGAACAATTAAAATAAATGAACACAAAATAACCACAAGTTGGTACCTTTAAGTACCGGTATCAATTCCCAGGTACGTTCATGGCCGCTTGTATTTGGTTATCGTATAAATGCATGACGCAAAATACACCACACTTTCACTTTAAATATGTACCTCTAATTGCTAAAAACATGTTTTTTTATTTAAACTATTTTGCCTAAATTTTGCATAGAAGCTATATAGAGTGTGTCTTAATCGAACAAAATAATTGATAATTACTCGATTACTAAAACAATTGATAACTACAGCCTTAATTTAATGAATATTTTTCCATTTGTTGGTAGGTGTCAAGTAACTAAGGCAGGGCAAATTTGAAAAACAATACAAAAACAAACTTTTTATTTTTGTTCTATAAGCCGCTACTTTTTTCCCCACACTTTGAACCCTGCGGTTTTTAAGACACAAGGGGAAATTTATGGATTTTGAGGTTTTTTGGGTGTATTAATAGAAGATAAAATGAAATGGGAATCTCATATAAAAATATACAACAAAAGGTGTCGCTCGGACATAAAGTAAGGATCCGCTTTTCCAAAATGCGCTAGATTATTGTCTTTGCCCAATACATGCTACTGATTTGAACTAGTGATTTTACATGGGACTTCCACACCTAGTGAATTGGTAATGAAAACTACAACCAAGACGAACGTTACAATCAAAACAGCCGGTGTGTAATGAATACAATATTTACAGGTTGAACACTTTTTAGGGCACAACGTAAGACTAGACTAGCACATTCAGCTACATGGCAAAGACTGGAATTGTGTACTGGAATTGCAACGTATACTATATACTACTTGAAAATGGGACTCAGAAGTGTACGAAAAGAAGATATAACGACTAGACATCATAGTTATCACTGTTAAGTGTTAAATAAATGAATACAATTATGTTAAATGAACAATTAAAATAAATGAACACAAAATAACCACAAGTTGGTACCTTTAAGTACTGGTATCGATTCCCAGGTACTTTCATGGCCGCTTGTATTTGGTAATCGAATAAATGCATGACGCAAAATACATCCCTTTTTCACTTTAAAAATGTACCTCTAACTGCTAAAACCATGTTTTGTTTATTTCAATTAGTTTGCCTAAATTACGCATAGAGGCTATATATAGAGTGTGGATTAATCGAACAAAATATTTGATAATTACTCGATTCCTAAAACAATTGATAACTACAGCCTTAATCTGATGAATATTTGTTCACTTGTTGGTAGGTGTTAAGTAACTAAGACAGGGCACATTTGAAAAACAAAACAAAAACAAACCTTTAATTGTTGGTACTTTTTTCCCCACACTTTGAACCCTGCGGTTTTTAAGACACAAGGGGAAATGTATGGATTTTGAGGTTTTTTGGGTGTATTAATTGAAGATAAAATGAAATGGGAATCTCAAAAAAAAATATACAACAAAAGGTGTCGCTCGGACATAAAGTAAGGATCCGCTTTTCCAAAATGCGCTGGATTATTGTCTTTGCCATATACATGCTACGGATTTGAACTAGTGATTTTACATGGCGACTTCAACACCTAGTGATTTGGTAATGAAAACTACAACTAAGATGAAAGTTACAATCAAAACAGCCGGTGTGTAATGAATACAATATTTACAGGTTTTTTTAGGGCACAACGTAAGACTAGACTAGCACATTCAGCTACATGGCAAAGACTACTTCCTGGCTCAGCAACACACCATAGTCTAAACACTACTGCCATCCAGTGTACTGGAATTGCACCGTAGACTATATAATACTTGAAAATGGGACTCAGAAGTGTACGAAAACAAGATATAACAAGTGGACATCATAGTTATTTATCACTGTTAAATAAATAAATAAAATTATGTTACATGAACACAAAATAACCACAAGTTGGTACCGTTAAGTACCGGTATCGATTCCCAGGTACTTTCATGGCCGCTTGTATTTGGTTATCGAATAAATGCATGACGCAAAATACGCCCCTTTTTCACTTTAAAAATGTACCTCTAACTGCTAAAACCATGTTTTGTTTATTTCAATTAGTTTGCCTAAATTACGCATAGAGGCTATAGAGTGTGGATTAATCGAACAAAACATTTGATGATTACTCGATCACTAAAACAATTGATAACTACAGCCTTAATCTGATTAATATTTGTTCACTTGTTGGTAGGTGTTAAGTAACTAAGACAGGGCAAATTTGAAAAACAATACAAAAACAAACTTTTTATTTCTGGTCTATAAGCCGCTACTTTTTTTCCCCACACTTTGAACCCTGCGGTTTATAAGACAAGGGGAAATGTATGGATTTTGAGTTTTTTTGGGTGTGTTAATTGAAGATAAAATGAAATGTAATCTCATATAAAAATATACAACAAAAGGTGTCGCTCGGACATAAAGTAAGGATCCGCTTTTCCAAAATGCGCTGGATTATTGTCTTTGCCATATACATGCTACGGATTTGAACTAGTGATTTTACATGGCGACTTCAACACCTAGTGATTTGGTAATGAAAACTACAACTAAGACGAACGTTACAATCAAAACAGCCGGCGTGTAATAAATACAATATTTACAGGTTGAACACTTTTTAGGGCACAACATAAGACTAGACTAGCACATTCAGCTACTGTATTTTCCGCACTATAAGCCGCGCCTAAAAAACACAAATTTTCTCAAAAGCTGACAGTGCGGCTTATAACCCGGTGCGCCTTATATATGGATTAATATTAATATTCATTTTCATAAAGTTTAGGTCTCGCAACTACGGTAAACAGCCGCCATCTTTTTTCCCCGTAGAAGAGGAAGCGCTTCTTCTTCTATGGTAAGCAACCGCCAAGGTAAGCACCCGCCCCCATAGAAGAGGAAGCGCTTCTTCTTCTACTGTAAGCAACCACCCGCCCCCGTAGAAGAAGAAGCCCCCGGATATTGCGTTTCATTTCCTTTGTGTGTTTACATCTGTAAAGACCACAAAATGGCTCCTACTAAGCGACAGGTTTCCGGTTCATGAAAAGACGCAATCTCTCCATCCGCACACGGACTACTATTTCACAGCAACTGCCTAAAGACTTTCAAGAAAAGCTGGCTACTTTCCGTGCATATTGTAAAAACAAGATAGCTGAAAAAAAGATCCGGCCAGAGAACATTATCAACATGGACGAGGTTCCACTGACTTTTGATATTCCTGTGAACCGCACTGTGGATACAACGGGAGCACGTACGGTGAATATTCGCACCACAGGGAATGAGAAGTCATCCTTCACTGTGGTTCTAGCTTGCCATGCTAATGGCCAGAAACTTCCACCCATGGTGATATTCAAAAGGAAGACCTTGCCAAAAGAGACCTTTCCAGCCGGCGTCATCATAAAAGCTAACTCGAAGGGATGGATGGATGAAGAAAAGATGAGCGAGTGGTTAAGGTAAGTTTACGCGAAGAGGCCGGGTGGCTTTTTTCACGCAGCTCCGTCCATGTTGATATACGACTCCATGCGCGCCCACATCACGCTGGTTTTTAATATATTATTAAAGTTTGACTGACCTATCTGACTGTTTTTTTGACATTCCCTTTAGCGCAGTTAGATGCGGCTTATAACACGGGGCGGCTTATAGGTGGACAAAGTTTTGAAATATGCCGTTCATTGAAGGCGCGGCTTATAACCCAGGGCGGCTTATGGTGCGGAAAATACGGTACATGGCAAAGACTGGAATTGTGTACTGGAATTGCAACGTATACTATATAATACTTGAAAATGGGAGTCAGAAGTGTACGAAAAGAAGATATAACAACTAGACATCATAGTTATTTATCACTGTTACTGTGCGCCCTTTAATCCGGTGTGCCCTATGGTCGGGAAAATATGGTACATGATAATTAAGAATTGCATAATTTCTTAATTTGTTGGTTCTTAGAAGTACAAATAGTTGTACCCCTACTTGATATGCATCACAGGAACATTATCCAGACAGCTCACAGCAGGACGCCGCAATGTTTACTGGTGACATTACATGACAAAGGCACATGCACATTCTCTATTCATCTGCCTTAACAGGCTCCACGGAGACTTATTGTTTTGTCTCGTTTGTTTTGTTTTTCCTCCATCATTACTCCTGGATTCTTTGGCGTCAACAAACTGACAACGTTTCATCATACAGCATAATGGCAATGTGGCATCGTTGGAAACAAACGACGTATTTAACACCTCCTTTTTATGTGACTGAGCTTTACTCGTCGAGCGAGCCGGAGAAATGTGCTCCTTCGCTATGTAATAAAGCCACGCCAGAGTAAGCTTGCGGAGGAGCAGTAAATACATTATAATAAAGAATACATGAGTGGTGGAGAGCGCCATGCAGCTGACTGACCAGTGAGATGACCTGAGCAGGTTGCTGTATTATTTAGCAGGCCTGCTGCCACAGGTCCCTCGGGAAGTCCTGTGGAGAGTACTCAGAGAGTACGGTGGTATCGGACCGCCTGAATGTGGCGGTCCGCTCCCTGTATAATCAGTGTCAGAGCTTGGTCCGCATTTCCAGAAGTAAGTCGGACCCCTTCCCAGTGAGGGTTGGACACCGCCAAGGCTGCCCTTTGTCACCGATTCTGTTTACAATTTCTATGGACAGAATTTCTAGGGATCTGCAGGAACAGGCATCTGCTTTTTGCGGGTGATGTGGTCTTGCCGGCTTCATCTGGCCGGGATCTTCAGCTCTCACTGGATCGGTTCGCAGCCGAGTGTGAAGAGACTGGACTGAAAATAAGCACTTTCAAGTCCGAGTCCGTGGCTCTCACCCGGAAAAGGGTGGAGTGCCCCCAAGTTAAAGTTAAAGTACCACTAATAGTCTCACACACACTAGGTGTGGTGAAATTACCCTCTGTATTAGACCCATCCCCTTGTTCCGCTCCCTGTATGATCAGTGTCAGAGCTTGGTCCGCATTTCCGGCAATAAGTCGGACTCCGCCAGGGTTGCCCTTTGTCACCGACTCTGTTTACAATTTCTATGGACAGAATTTCTAGGGATCTGCAGGATTAAGCATCTGCTTTTTGCGGGTGATGTGGCCCTGCTGGCTTCATCTGGCCGAGATCTTCAGCTCTCACTAGATCGGTTCGCAGTCGAGTGTGAAGCGACTGGTCTGAAAATAAGCACTTTCAAGTCCGAGTCCGTGACTCTCGTCCGGAAAAAGGGTGGAGTGCCCCCAAGTTAAAGTTAAAGTATCACTGATAGTCTCACACACACTAGGTGTGGTAAAATTACCCTCTGTATTAGACCAATCCCCTTGATCCGCTCCCTGTATGATCAGTGTCAGAGCTTGGTCCGCATTTCCGGCAATAAGTCGGACCCCTTTCCAGTGAGGGTTGGACTCCGCCAGGGCTGCCCTTTGTCACCCATTCTGTTTACAATTTCTATGGACAGAATTTCTAGGGATCTGCAGGAACAGGCATCTGCTTTTTGAAGGTGATGTGGTCCTGCCGGCTTCATCTGGCCGGGATCTTCAGCTCTCACTGGATCGGTTCGCAGCCGAGTGTGAAGAGACTGGACTGAAAATAAGCACTTTCAAGTCCGAGTCCGTGGCTCTCGTCCGGATAAAGGGTGGAGTGCCCCCAAGTTAAAGTTAAAGTACCACTGATAGTCTCACACACACTAGGTGTGGTGAAATTACCCTCTGTATTAGACCCATCCCCTTATTCCGCTCCCTGTATGATCAGTGTCAGAGCTTGGTCCGCATTTCCGGCAATATGTCGGACTCCGCAGGGTTGCCCTTTGTCACCGATTCTGTTTACAATTTCTATGGACAGAATTTCTAGGGATCTGCAGGAACAGGCATCTGCTTTTTGCAGGTGATGTGGTCCTGCCGGCTTCATCTGGCCGGGATCTTCAGCTCTCACTGGATCGGTTCGCAGCCGAGTGTGAAAAGACTGGACTGAAAATAAGCAATTTCAAGTCCGAGTCCGTGACTCTCGTCCGGAAAAAGGGTGGAGTGCCCCCAAGTTAAAGTTAAAGTACCACTGATAGTCTCACACACACTAGATGTGGTGAAATTACCCTCTGTTCTAGACCCATCCCCTTGTTCCGCTCCCTATATGATCAGTGTCAGAGCTTGGTCCGCATTTCCGGCAATAAGTCGGACCCCTTTCCAGTGAGGGTTGGACTCCGCCAGGGCTGCCCTTTGTCACCGATTCTGTTTACAATTTCTATGGACAGAATTTCTAGAGATCTGCAGGATTAAGCATCTGCTTTTTGCGGGTGATGTGGCCCTGCTGGCTTCATCTGGCCGGGATCTTCAGCTCTCACTAGATCGGTTTGCAGCAGAGTGTGAAGCGACTGGACTGAAAATATGCACTTTCAAGTCCAAGTCCATGGCTCTCGCCCGGAAAAAGGTTGGAGTGCCCCAAGTTAAAGTTAAAGTACCACTGATAGACTGACACACACACCAGGTGTGGTGAAGGTGTCCTGGGCATGACGTTAAAGTGCATCCGGCAGTGGAGTCTCCTCTATGGAGTCTTGGGGCACTAGGTGTCACGGCCAGGGCGCATTCCATTGCGCCCTCATCTGTTCATCCAGACGAGCGCACCACGGGCCACGCCCACATGCGCTCTCTCCGCTGATAGCGCGCTCGGACACGCCCCCGCTCACACTGAGCGCTGCACGCCCACGCAGCGACAAGCCTGCACGCAATTGCCTATCCGCACACCTGGGACTGATGAGGGCGAGCTGGATAAAAGACCAGTGGACCCATGGATCCACGCGGGAACTTAGTTCTCATACGGTGAACCGTAAGTGAAGCTTTATGCTCTATTTTTGTTTCCTCGCCGTGGCTTGATGTGTCCTTTGTCTTCTCCCGTGTTTCAGCAGTGTTTTCCTTCCGTTGCCCTGGATTTCGACTGCCTCCCTCGTTTCTTGACTCCTCGCTTGCCCCTGGACTCGGACGCCTTTCTCTCGCCCCGGATCACCTGCTTGCCCCATGGACTTCCGTGTTCTTTCGCTCTCACCAACATTTTGCGGTAAAACCCTCCAGTTAAATACTACACATAGTCTTACACCATATACACTCTTGGATCTAGTTCACACTCCATTTCCTTAATTTATATTAGTATTGTTTTATTATTATATATATACTATATATATATAATAAATCTTTGTATATACTGCCCCCTAGTGTCTGAGCCGTCAACTCCCCTTTAGTGAAACATAACACTAGGAGGTTAACCCCTTTACTACTGTTACCCCAGGTGGCCCTTGGCAAAGGCCTAGTACCTGACTGCCCCCTAGCCAGGGATACGGTGAAGACCTCAACGGCGGAGCAGGCGGAAGACTGTAGATGTAAGAACTACTACAACGGCTGCGATGGCGGAAGAAGGCACCCCCACATCCATGTGGGCCCAGTCATGGGGAAATAACAACCCAAAACCTCAACGGTGGAACAGGCGGAGGATGATTGCTGACCCTATGGAGCGTCACAACGGCTGGGATGGCGGATGAAGGCAGGCTGCAGCAGAAAAGGGTGCCCAGTCGTCTTGGACTCCATGCCACTGGACCCTGACCCAGATCTGTCAAGGATCGTGTGGTGACTGTCTGTGCACCAGTCTCCCGACGTTAAACAAAGTCACGCACAGGCATCCTCCATAAAAGGGATACCCCCCTACCAGGAGGATCGTCATACTCATTTCGAGTGACCGCTGATGATGGAGGTGTGGTGAAATTACCCTCTGCATTTGACCCATCCCCTTGTTCCGCTCCCTGTATGATCAGAGATGTCAGAGCTTGGTCCGCATTTCCGGCAGTAAGTTGGACCCCTTTCCAGTGAGGGTTGGACTTTGCAAGAGCTGCCCTTTGTCACCGATTCTGTTTACAATTTCTATGGACAGAATTTCTACGGAGATCCGGTTTGGTCCCCACATCTGCGGTCCCCTCCAAGGTTTCTCATTGTCCCATTGGGTTGAGTTTTTCCTTGCCCTGATGTGGGATCTGAAGCGAGGATGTCGTTGTGACTTGTGCAGCCCTTTGAGACACTCGTGATTTAGGGCTATATAAGTAAACTTTGATTGATTGAGTAGTATTTTTTAAAGGGGAACATTATCACCAGACCTATGTAAGCGTCAATATATACCTTGATGTTGCAGAAAAAAGACCATATTTTTTTTAACCGATTTCTGAACTCTAAATGGGTGAATTTTGGCGAATTAAACGTCTTTCTATTATTCGCAACGTGACGTCACATCGGGAAGCAATCCGCCATTTTCTCACTTTCGTCGGTGTGTTGTCGGAGGGTGTAACAACACCAACAGGGACGGATTCAAGTTGCACCAGTGGCCCAAAGATGCGAAAGTGGCAAGAAATTGGACGAAATTTGTTCAAAATACGAGGCTGTGGGGAAAGCCGACGAAATGGTCAGTCGTTTGTTCCGCACACTTTACCGACGAAAGCTATGCTACGACAGAGATGGCAAGAATGTGTGGATATCCTGCGACACTCAAAGCAGATTCTGACAACTCCAAAACTGGACAGATCAGCTTTCAGGAAAAGAGAGCGGATGAGGGTATGTCTACAGAATATATTAATTGATGAAAACTTTATTCATTACTCGCGGTTTTACGTAAATTATTATACATAAACTGTGTTTACCAATAATTTAGCTTAAAAACATTTATTGAGCTAAGAGGGGAAGAGTATATTTACAGCTAGAATTCACCAAGTCAAGTATTTCATATATATAAATAAATAAAAGAAATACTTGAATTTCAGTGTTCATTCATTTACACATGTACACACACAACACTCATCTACTCATTGTTGAGTTAAGGGTTGAATTGTCCATCCTTGTTCTATTCTCTGTCACTATTTTTCCAACCATGCTGAACACCCTTTCGCAGGTACCCAGAAAGGTTTCGAGTACCACCAAAAATACTGAATCTCTGAAGACAGTATAAAAATCTGTGTTAAAGGTGTACAAATACTGTTTGTATAATAAGCATGTTATTTTTTACAAATGAGGGTTAAGAGTTCAGTACTAAAAAAAAAAGAAAAGAATGTGGTTTAAGTACAGTTTTTTAATCGAGCTGCTGCATTTTTTGGTTGGGTTGTTTATTTATTTTGAGTAACTTCTATACATTTCTAAAAGGGGAGGAATGTAATAGTGAGCTATGTTTGTCTGTTGCCATCTCCTGGTGAATGTTGGCTATAGCGTACTGGGGTTACTTTTTGGTTGGCCAACGATTTACGTGGTGTTGCGCACCTGACGTCACTCAGGTCCGCATGTAGCTGGAGGGGGCGTGGCTTCCAGCTCCGCCTGAATTTCGGGAGATTTTCGGGAGAAAATTTGTCCCGGGAGGTTTTCGGGAGAGGCGCTGAATTCCGGGAGTCTCTCGGAAAATCCGGGAGGGTTGGCAAGTATGCGTGGGGCCATTAAAAAATGACCTGCGGGCCACACTTTTTTTTTTTTGTTTGCTTTTTTAACTATTTTTATTATAACCACCAGTGAAGAAAAATCCATAAATTTGCCGCTCCGTCTTATAAACCGCAGGGTTCAAAGTGTAGGGGAAAAAAGTAACGATTTATAGACCGTAGTCAATACTTCATGAATCCAAAGCGTTCCCTTTAGAATTCGGAGTAGTTTCCACATAATGTCCTCCAACCTTGTGGAGAAAACCCACTGTGATTACCTGGTGTGTTTTGTCAGATGACAGCCATGCTCAGCCTGAGGGCAAACATCCTCCACCCACACAGACAGACACAACACAGCCTCAGAGGCTCAAGGCGAAAGGTACTTTGGAACACACTGTATGGGCCGGATAAATCCACGTATCGTTTTCTTTTATCGACTACGATTTTCCCTGTGATCTGCAAACATTTAGATGGATGTGCTGTGTAGCTGCAAAGTCCTGAAAGGCAGCGTGGAATCCTCTATTAAAAAAAGTGCAATCAATCCAGGCTCGGTTTTATGCCTAAATGGGCTGCGATACCAATTGTAGCAGGAGGAGAGGCAAATTATATGGCGGAACCATTTTGACTACAAAAACAAAAGCACTTGATAAAAAAAGGTGTACTACTTCATATAACGAGAGGAAGCCATGGGTCTGACGTAGGGCTGCAACAATTAATTGATTAAATCAATGAGAGAAAAAAAAAGCATTGATATAAGAGATGCCGATAAATGCTTTAAAATGTAATATCGGAAATTATCGGTATCGGTTTCAAAAAGTACAATTTATGAGGGACACGGACGTAGGGAGAAGTACAGAGCAGTTGCATCTCCCAGTCATACTTGCCAACCCTGCCCATTTTCCCGAGAGACTCCCAAATTTCAGTGCCCCTCCCGAAAATCTCCCGGGGCAACCATTCTCCCGATTTCCACCCAGACAACAATATTGGGGGCGTGCCTTTGCGTGCCGGCCCAATCACATAATATCTACGGCTTTTCACACACAGAAGTGAATGCAATGCATACTTGGTCAACAGCCATACAGGTGACACTGAGGGTGGCCGTATAAACAACTTTAACACTGTTACAAATACGCGCCACAATGTCAACCCACACCAAACAAGAATGACTAACACATTTCGGGAGAACATCCGTACCGTAACACAACATAAACACAACAGAACAAATACCCAGAATCCCTTGCAGCACCAACTCTTCCGGGACGCTATAATATACACCCCCCGCTTTAATTCTTCTGATATTTAATGGGTGTGGCTTATATACCTGTTCGGAAAAATATGGTAATAATGTGCGCTGAATTGTCTCTGACAAATAAACGAGTGAATAAAAACAAAATTAAAATGGAGATACAACTCCCGACATAAACGTACATTAGATAAAATATAAAGACTTTCGAATATGAAAACGTTACTTAATGTGACAACACATTACAGTGTGTCACACAAGAAATTAGTCTCTACATATCGCAACTTCTTGAGAAAAAAAACTAACTGCTGCAAAATCAGGCCTTTCAGTCATAAAAAAGCACAGAAAATTCCAGAGGGACTTTTTCATATAACTACAGGAAGCAAAGCTTGGTCTAAGAAAACTTTACTTGTATTTAAAAAAACAGTAAATAACATTTAATACGACAAAATAAATGCTTTAAAATGTAATATCGGAAATTATTGGTATCAGTTTCAAAAAGCACAATTTATGACTTTTTAAAACGCCGCTGTACGTAGTGGTACACGGACGTAGGGAGAAGTACAGAGCAGTTGCGTTCCCCAGTCATACTTGCCAACCCTCCCCATTTTCCCGGGAGACTCCCGAATTTCAGTGCCCCTCCCGAAAATCTCCCGAGGCAACCATTCTCCCGATTTCCACCCAGACAACAATATTGGGGGCGTGCCTTTGCGTGCCGGCCCAATCACATAATATCTACGGCTTTTCACACAAAGAAGTGAATGCAATCCATACTTGGTCAACAGCCATACAGGTCACACTGAGGGTGGCCGTATAAACAACTTTAACACTGTTACAAATACGCGCCACACTGTGAACCCACACCAAACAAGAATGACTAACACATTTCGGGAGAACATCCGTACCGTAACACAACATAAACACAACAGAACAAATACCCAGAATCCCTTGCAGCACAAACTCTTCCGGGACGCTACAATATACACCCCCCACTTTTATTCTTCTGATATTTAGTGGGTGTGGCTTATATACCTGTTCGAAAAAATATGGTAATAATGTGCGCTGAATTGTCTCCGACAAATAAACTAGTGAATAAAAACAAAATTAAAATGGAGATACAACTCCCGACATAAACGTACATTAGATAAAATATAAAGACTTTCGAATATGAAAACGTTACTTAATGTGAAAACACATTACAGTGTCACACAATAAATTAGTCTACATATCGCAACTTTTTGAAAAAAAAACTAACTGCTGCAAAATCAGGCCTTTCAGTCATAAAAAAAGCACAGAAAATGCCAGAGGGGCTTTTTCATATAACTACAGGAAGCAGAGCTTGGTCTAAGAAAACTTTACTTGTATTTAAAAAAAAAAAGTAAATAACATTTAATACGACAAAATAAATGCTTTAAAATGTAATATTGGAAATTATCGGTATCAGATCAAAAAGTACCATTTATGACTTTTTAAAACGCCGCTGTACGTAGTGGTACAGGAACGTAGGGAGAAGTACAGAGCAGTTGCGTCTCCCAGTCATACTTGCCAACCCTCCCCATTTTCCCGGGAGACTCCCGAATTTCAGTGCCCCTCCCGAAAATCTCCCGGGGCAACCATTCTCCCGATTTCCACCCAGACAACAATATTGGGGGCGTGCCTTTGCGTGCCGGCCCAATCACATAATATCTACGGCTTTTCACACACAGAAGTGAATGCAAGGCATTCTTGGTCAACAGCCATACAGGTGACACTGAGGGTGGCCGTATAAACAACTTTAACACTGTTACAAATACGCGCCACAATGTCAACCCACACCAAACAAGAATGACTAACACATTTCGGGAGAACATCCGTACCGTAACACAACATAAACACAACAGAACAAATACCCAGAATCCCTTGCAGCACCAACTCTTCCGGGACGCTATAATATACACCCCCCGCTTTAATTCTTCTGATATTTAATGGGTGTGGCTTATATACCTGTTCGGAAAAATATGGTAATAATGTGCGCTGAATTGTCTCTGACAAATAAACGAGTGAATAAAAACAAAATTAAAATGGAGATACAACTCTCGACATAAACGTACATTAGATAAAATATAAAGACTTTCGAATATGAAAACGTTACTTAATGTGACAACACATTACAGTGTGTCACACAAGAAATTAGTCTCTACATATCGCAACTTCTTGAGAAAAAAAAATAACTGCTGCAAAATCAGGCCTTTCAGTCATAAAAAAGCACAGAAAATTCCAGAGGGACTTTTTCATATAACTACAGGAAGCAGAGCTTGGTCTAAGAAAACTTTACTTGTATTTAAAAAAACAGTAAATAACATTTAATACGACAAAATAAATGCTTTAAAATGTAATATCGGAAATTATCGGTATCAGTTTCAAAAAGTACAATTTATGACTTTTTAAAACGCCGCTGTACGTAGTGGTACAGGAACGTAGGGAGAAGTACAGAGCAGTTGCGTCCCCCAGTCATACTTGCCAACCCTCCCCATTTTCCCGGGAGACTCCCGAATTTCAGTGCCCCTCCCGAAAATCTCCCGGGGCAAACATTCTCCCGATTTCCACCCAGACAACAATATTGGGGGCGTGCCTTTAAGGCACTGCCTTTGCGTGCCGGACCAATCACATAATATCTACGGCTTTTCACACACAGAAGTGAATGCAATGCATACTTGGTCAACAGCCATACAGGTCACACTGAGGGTGGCCGTATAAACAACTTTAACACAGTTACAAATACGCGCCACACTGTGAACCCACACCAAACAAGAATGACCAACACATTTCGGGAGAACATCCGCACCGTAACACAACATAAACACAACAGAACAAATACCCAGAACCCCTTGCAGCACTAACTCTTCCAGGACACTACAATATACACCCCCTGCTACCACCTACAAAAAGCCCACCCCCCCCTCAACCCTGCCCACCTCAACCTCCTCATGCTCTCTCAGGGAGAGCATGTCCCAACTTCCAAGCTGCTGTTTTGAGGCATGTTAAAAAAAATAATGCACTTTGTGACTTCAATAATAAATATGGCAGTGCCATGTTGGCACTTTTTTCCATAACTTGAGTTGATTTATTTTGGAAAACCTTGTTACATTGTTTAATGCATCCAGCGGGGAATCACAACAAAATTAGGCATAATAATGTGTTAATTCCACGACTGTATATATCGGTTGATATCGGAATCGGTAATTAAGAGTTGGACAATATCGAAATATCGGATATAGGCACAAAAAACATTATCGGACATTACTAATTGATATGCATTATGTGGCTTCGATTAAACGCTTAATGAGTATAACTCGTAAAATTGAGAAAAATTCACAACGCATTGAATGCCCAGAACTTTAAATACATGGACAAAGTTTCCGCACGGTGTGTGGATGCAGTGACTAACGTGTTAAAAGTGCAATTTCAACATTGATCCTGTCAGGTTCAAACACTGATGACATCTATTAAACAGGACAAGAAGCAAAGAATCAAACAGAGACAGAATTCATTATGGCTCAGTGAGGAAAAACTTGTACATCTGTACCCTTGTACGGTGTCATTATGCTCTACCAAAAGATTGTACGCCTCCTTTTATTTGGACTTTCCCTGACCACATGGCAACAGCTGCTTCCAAAAGGGACGGGGGTCGTAAACAGCCATCGGCTTTGATTACAAAACAGTTCAAAAGAAAAGGTCGGCTCAAAAAAGAGGTTGTAAAAAAGTTCAAAAAGAGGTTCGTAAAAGAGTTCAAAAAAGAGGTGTCTGGAACTTGGGCAGATCCTGCCTTCTCTCCGCTATGTAGTTCTTGGGTTAAAACAATATATTTCTGTTGATTACAATACATGAAAGAAACAGAACACCTTCATGTTGCTTCCCATCCTACACAGTGGAGTTTTACAAGCCTTCATGGTAGGATCAAAGACAGCTTTTGTCTTCTCGC
The DNA here is from genome assembly GCF_033978685.3 of Nerophis lumbriciformis. Classification (NCBI taxonomy): domain Eukaryota; kingdom Metazoa; phylum Chordata; class Actinopteri; order Syngnathiformes; family Syngnathidae; genus Nerophis; species Nerophis lumbriciformis. Next base: position 36,816,520 of record NC_084564.2, on the reverse strand, counting down.
TGGGAACTCATTTCAACACAAAGTATTGTGATAACTTAGATACAATTATTCTGACAGAAGCAATGTGAATGTATTAGGGAAAAAAAGGATGAAGGTTATGGTAAACAGAACAAGCAAAACACACCACTCTTTCACTTTAAATATGTACCTCTAATTGCTAAAAACATGTATGTTTGTTTTTTATTTCAACTACTTTGCCTAAATTATGCATTGAGGCTATAGAGTGTGTATTAATCGAACAAAATAATTGATGATTACTCGATTACTAAAACAATCGATAACTACAGCCTTAATCTGATTAATATTTTCTCACTTGTTGGTAGGTGTCAACTAAGGCAGTGAAAATTAAAAAAAATAAAATATAAATAAATAAAAAGCAAACCTTATTTTTGGTCTATAAACCATTACTTTTTTCCCCACACTTCGATGCCTGCGGTTTATAAGACGGAGCGGCAAATGTATAGATTTTTCTTCACTGGGGGTGATTATAAAAATAGTTTGAAAAACAAAAAAAACAAAAAAAATATCAAATACACTGAGAATGTGTTTTATTTGTGCTATGGCGCTCACTTCAGGTGCTGCAGTGTCCTTCCATTTACCGCTTTTAATCGAAAGTGCAGTGCTGTTCAGTCTTCTAGCCGTTCTTAGGTGAATAATGTAAACTCACTACACCGGTATGTTTTAGCGCTTTCATGGCGAGTTTACTAACAGATATAAGAACGTTACAATACTTTATATTAGAAATGGCAACAATGAATATCCCATAACAAGAATATAGAGAAAAAAAAGAAGCTTAACTACGGTGTCACCACCGACTACAAAGACGGACGTGCGCAATTTTTCAGGACTTATCCAGATCCCAAATACAGATCAGCAGGTACCAGAAGGTAAGAAAAGTGGCGAAACAAAATATAATATGTCTTACCTTGTACACACCATAATAATACTCCTATGTTGAAGCACAGTACAATCCATCAAGCGGTGCGGCTTCGTAGCTTACCAAAGTCGTACTAAAACATTTTGATATATTTTTTTAGCGCCGTGTGTAATGTTCTATATTTTCAATTAAACATATACAATGTTGGTGTTGTTTACTTGAGTCATATTGCCGTCATGTCGCAGTCTTCACGTATCTCTTATGTTTGACTGCCATCTACTGGTCACATGTGTCATCACACCATGTACCAAATAAAAATGTGTCGAGGTCGGTAAGCAAAAACAGAATTATTCCGAACTTTCAAGTTTTGAGAAAAATAAAGGATTTTAAGTGTGCCTTATAGTCCGGAAAATACGGTACTTTTAGTCTGGTTTAGCTGGCTTGTTCATTAGAATGTGCAGAAACTCAGCTCAGTGCTTCAGTTCAAGGTTATTTTATGCGTTTTTTGTAATTTTCTTTAAGAGCTCTTGTTCATATAGTTCAGGGGTCGGCAACCCGCGGCTCTTTGATCACTCTGATCCGGCTCAGCAGCTTACTTGCTGAAACCCCCGATTTCCCCGTGAGACTTCCGGATTTCAGTTTCTCTCGCAGTAAACTCCCGGGATTAATATCCACCGATTTTCACCCTTACAGCTATAATAAGGGCGTACCATGATGGTACAACATTTGGCGCCATCTACAATTTATATTAACAGCGTGCTAGCCCAACACTTGTTATACAATATACAGGTAAAAGCCAGTAAATTAGAATATTTTGAAAAACTTGATTTATTTCAGTAATTGCATTCAAAAGGTGTAACTTGTACATTATATTTATTCATTGCACACAGACTGATGCATTCAAATGTTTATTTCATTTAATTTTGATGATTTGAAGTGGCAACAAATGAAAATCCAAAATTCCGTGTGTCACAAAATTAGAATATTACTTAAGGCTAATACAAAAAAGGGATTTTTAGAAATGTTGGCCAACTGAAAAGTATGAAAATGAAAAATATGAGCATGTACAATACTCAATACTTGGTTGGAGCTCCTTTTGCCTCAATTACTGCGTTAATGCGGCGTGGCATGGAGTCGATGAGTTTCTGGCACTGCTCAGGTGTTATGAGAGCCCAGGTTGCTCTGATAGTGGCCTTCAACTCTTCTGCGTTTTTGGGTCTGGCATTCTGCATCTTCCTTTTCACAATACCCCACAGATTTTCTATGGGGCTAAGGTCAGGGGAGTTGGCGGGCCAATTTAGAACAGAAATACCATGGTCCGTAAACCAGGCACGGGTAGATTTTGCGCTGTGTGCAGGCGCCAAGTCCTGTTGGAACTTGAAATCTCCATCTCCATAGAGCAGGTCAGCAGCAGGAAGCATGAAGTGCTCTAAAACTTGCTGGTAGACGGCTGCGTTGACCCTGGATCTCAGGAAACAGAGTGGACCGGCACCAGCAGATGACATGGCACCCCAAACCATCACTGATGGTGGAAACTTTACACTAGACTTCAGGCAACGTGGATCCTGTGCCTCTCCTGTCTTCCTCCAGACTCTGGGACCTCGATTTCCAAAGGAAATGCAAAATTTGCATGGTTGGGTGATGGTTTGGGGTGCCATGTCATCTGCTGGTGTCGGTCCACTCTGTTTCCTGAGATCCAGGGTCAACGCAGCCGTCTACCAGCAAGTTTTAGAGCACTTCATGCTTCCTGCTGCTGACCTGCTCTATGGAGATGGAGATTTCAAGTTCCAACAGGACTTGGCGCCTGCACACAGCGCAAAATCTACCCGTGCCTGGTTTACGGACCATGGTATTTCTGTTCTAAATTGGCCCGCCAACTCCCCTGACCTTAGCCCCATAGAAAATCTGTGGGGTATTGTGAAAAGGAAGATGCAGAATGCCAGACCCAAAAACGCAGAAGAGTTGAAGGCCACTATCAGAGCAACCTGGGCTCTCATAACACCTGAGCAGTGCCAGAAACTCATCGACTCCATGCCACGCCGCATTAACGCAGTAATTGAGGCAAAAGGAGCTCCAACCAAGTATTGAGTATTGTACATGCTCATATTTTTCATTTTCATACTTTTCAGTTGGCCAACATTTCTAAAAATCCCTTTTTTGTATTAGCCTTAAGTAATATTCTAATTTTGTGACACACGGAATTTTGGATTTTCATTTGTTGCCACTTCAAATCATCAAAATTAAATGAAATAAACATTTGAATGCATCAGTCTGTGTGCAATGAATAAATATAATGTACAAGTTACACCTTTTGAATGCAATTACTGAAATAAATCAAGTTTTTCAAAATATTCTAATTTACTGGCTTTTACCTGTACATCTTCTGCTTCCACACGTATGTGACAGCAAGGCATACTTGGTCAACAGCCACACAGGTTACACTGACGGTGACCATATAAAACAACTTTAACACTCTAACTAATAATGCGCCACACTTTGAACCAAAACCAAACACGAATGACAAACACATTTCGGGAGAACATCTGCACCTTAACACAACATAAACACAACAGAACAAACACCCAGAATCCCATGCAGCCCTGACTGTTCCGGGCTATATTATACACCCCTGCTACCACCAAAGCGGGGGTGTATAATGTATCCCGGAAGAGTTAGGGCTGCCTGGGATTCTGGGTATTTGTCCTGTTGTGTTTATGTTGTGTTAAGGTGCAGATGTTCTCCCGAAATGTGTTTGTCATTCTTGTTTGGTGTGGGTTCACAGTGTGGCGCATTATTAGTAAGAGTGTTAAAAAAATGTTTATACCGCCACCGTCAGTGTAACCTGTGTGGTTGTTGACCAAGTATGCGTTGCTGTCACCTACGTGAGTAAGCAAAAGCCACATACAACGTGAGGCTGATCAGGCACGCTGTTTATGGTGGGTGCTATATGCTGTACCAACACGGCACGCATGACGCTGACAAGCACCATTCAGTTAAAACCTTAAAATTCCATAAAATGGTGTGGGCAGCCTGTCTGAGACCCCTGGTTTATACATAGCACAAAACAAAAAAAATCTTTGTGTCCAGTGTTATTTCATTTAAAATTTCATAAATTAATTGCGGCTCCCATAGTTTTCTATAATTTGTGAAACTGGTCAAAATGGCTCTTTGACTGATAAAGGTTGCCGACCCCTGATATAGTTTAATAAACAAACCCCCCCATGTTGACTCGTTGAAATAACCCCAACAAAGCCTGGGAGTTCTTAACCCCCCAGACAAATCTGCAAGTGGCTCCTCATTAGGTTGAACAAAATGCAAATTCTGATATTAATCTATAGTGTTGATCAAAGGACGGCCTGGATACTCGGCATTCAAACCCCCCCTCCCATGAGATTGACTTTGAGGCTCACTTTCATTTTATGTTTCCCAGCCAGAAGAAGCCAGCCGATAGAAACCAATATGAGATGAAAGTTGGCATCTGCTAGCATGGAATTAGGATCCCCCTGCCAAAGTCTGATAGCGGCGTTGAAAAAAATAACACCAACAGGAACGACACAGTCAACATATTTGACTATTTCTGCTGCATATTCCACACAATCCATAAAAGTAGTGAGCGTCTGCAATGGAACAACGTGGGCGAAGCACTAATGGAACACTCTTCCGGCAGACGCTTTAGTCATCTTATAAAAGCTACTTGCATCTGCTTTAACAGCCCAAAAAGTCTGGCTTTTCCACCCCTGAGAATCAATCCAGTTCGTTTAAAGATCGCTTACATAAAAAAAGTTTGGTCAGAGCACTCCCAATTTTCTCCCATATAACACACAAAAAAAGTTGGGATAGTTTTTCTTGGCAGGATTACATACCTGCCAACTTTTGAAATCAGAAAAACCTAGTAGCCAGGGTCCAGGGGCCGCAGGCCCCGGTAGGTCCAGGACAAAGTCCTGGTGGGGGGTTCAGGGGGGCTTCCCGACGCAAAATGATTATTAGCATTCAGACAGGTTAAAATGTTGCTAAAACCATCACTTTTCTATCAGTCACAGTGACTTTTCAAAACAAAAATATTACAGCAAAAATCATATGGGTTGATTGACATGTTTACTCTGTAAGCTAACTTCAATAGTTTGAAACTATTTTGACAGTTAATGCCAGTTATCCTGTCAACCTTTCACAAGACTTCAATTTGTTAATTGAAAGTATAAACAGTATAAACACTTTTTACAGTAAACAAATGGTAAAACAGTACTAAACAATTCCATAATAAAAAAAAATTGGTGTCATTATTAACTTTCTGTCCAAGCTTGTATAATCTACTGCCTTGTTCAATTGTAAAAAATATTCTGTGCCTAAAATTCACATTTCTATCACAATTATCATACTGTAAACATGGTAAGCTAACTTCATTAAAATTAATAGTCCTGTCAATAGCATGGAATTACAATTCAAATGTAGTTTTTTTGTAAGCATTTCAAAATAATTCAAAATATGAAAAATTAATGAAAATTAATTTAAGCCATCAGACACTTGAAAAGTGGCACATCACATCTCTAATGTAATCATTTTAACTTTTCAACAGAAATAGCACTGCAAAAATATTAAGGACATACTTCTGTATTTTGGTAGTTATGCTGTCAACATTTAACAAGATTTCTTCAACTTGGACTTGAAAGCATAAATAGTATAAACACTTTTAACAGTATAACAGTACTAAACAATTCCAATAGATAACATTGGTGTCATTACCTTTTTGTGGCTAAAATCCAAATTTATTCTAGTCCATGCTCAATTATTGCCTCCGTAAATAAAACTTGGGCATTTATCACATCCAAAGAATCTGTTTGGGCGACGAAAAACGTTGAAAGTTTTCCACTTGTATCGCCAGCAACGGCATTAGACTTGTGTTTTTTTGTCCCAACGTGGTCTTTTACATCGCTAATTCCTCCGTGTCCGATCGAAAAATCTTGTCTGCACAAGGTGCAATTCGCGTAGTTTTCACCCTTTTTGGAACGGATAATTATTCCCGGATAGGCTTTTGAATATTCTTCACGGAATGACTGCAGTTTTCTTTTCGGTTTAAGACTCGTTTGCGATTTTTCTCCGGCTGATTCCATGATCGTTCGCTCGTTTGGAAACAATGGCAACTGGTGCCTCGTGCTTGGCAGCGGTGCTATAAATAGCCTCGCGCATGGCATTCGGAATGGCTCGATAGGAAGTTACGGGAAGCAGTGTCGATTGTCATTGTTGTTACGCGATTTCGTGAATAAAACTTTTTTTTAAATATATTTTTTTAATTAATGAAAAAACGTATTTTTTATCACTGCAACCGTAACCCGGAATAGGTTGATGAAAACCGTACTAATTACGGGAAAACCGGAGTAGTTGGCAGGTATGGGATTATAACCTTGTCTGATACCACACACTCCCAGTCAGATGCTGCTCAAACTCATTGGGTGTTGCTATGGTGTGGTGTTCGGGTCTGTGGGACCCGTTTTCATTTTTTATTAAAATAAAAATGATACAATTAATTAATTTTTCAAACTGAGACTCACTGACTTTGGCTCATTTTCTGTGAAGAACATATATCAGAATACATATTTAATGACCACACACCATACACACACACCCTTACACATTTATTAACATATAAGATGTCCGGGCATGCAATGTGCAATGCTAAATTTGTGTTAATATAAGTATTTTATTCAAGACAGAATTATTGCTCTAGATTTAGTTCTTTGAAAATTGTTCCATAATCAGTCAAATTTCTACTTGGACTAAAAAGAACAATATTATTAAAATTAGAAGTTTGCTAAGAGTAAGATGCGGTGTCATTTCAAACAAATAGTTTTTGATAAAATACAAGAAAAAATTGTTTTGAATTATGTCTGTCATTTGTAGGAGTAGGAAAAAAAATAAAAATCGGGCAACAATTATAAATCCAATTTGTTGTGAAAAAATCTGAGATTTTATTTTTAGGCCGCATCGCCAAGATGAATTGAAACAAGGCAAAATAAGTTAAATAGAAGGTAAAATAAGTTAAATAGAAGGTAAAACAAGGTGAATAAAAGATAAGGAAAGGTAAATAACAGGTGAAACATGTTAAAAAAAAAGTCAAAGGTCAATAGCATTGAAAATGTTAATTAAAAGTAAATAGAAGGTAAAACAAGGTCAAAGAAGGTAAAATAAGTTAAATAGAAGGTACAATAAGTTAAATAGAAGGTAAAACGAGGTAAATAAAAGATAAAGAAAGGTAAATAACAGGTGAAACATGTTAAAAAAAAAAGTCAAAGAAAGGTCAATAGAATTGAAAAAAATGTTAATTAAAAGTAAATAGAAGGTAAAACAAGGTCAAAGAAGGTAAAATAAGTTAAATAGAAGGTAATGAAGGTTTAGGCAAGCAGAAAAAAAAAACTTTATTCCAACTTTTTTTCCCTAAAATACTCAGAGGCTATTAAGTGTGATTTATCGGTGTATTAATTGAACAACCTAATGGATGGATTACTCGGTCACTGAAATAATGGATTGGGTTCTGATGCCCCAACAAAGAACAAACAGTACAATTAGCTGCAAATCCAGCTGTAAAGTGACATTTTAATAAACTGTCCCGATACCGGTACAAAAATGTGTTTCGATACTTTTCAAAATAAAGGGGACCATCAAATAAAATTCATTATTGGCTTTATTTTAACAGAAAATCTTATGGTACATTAAGCATATGTTTCTTTTTGCAATCAAATAAGAATTATGTCATAAAATAATATAGTGAATATTTTAGAATACTACTCTTTTAGTAGTAAGTAAACAAACAAAGGCTCCTAATTAGTCTGCTGACGTATGCAGTAACATATTGTGTCATTTATACACCTATTATTTTGTCAAAATCATTAAGGAAAAGTGGTAGAAAATGATTAGTCTACTTGTTTATTTACTGTTAATATCTGCTTATTTTCCGTTTTAACATGTTCTATCTACACTTCTTTTGAATGGTAATAAGCACTAATTCCTTTGTTTGTAACTTTACATTAGTTTTTAGGTGATATAACAAATGTTGGTCTCAATCCAATACCAAGTAGTTACAGGATCATACATTGGTCATATTCAAAGTTCTCCTGTGTCTGGGAACTTATTTCCAGACTTTATAAACAATAACAAAAATGACAATATTTTGTGATGATAAAAAAAATCGATGTAGGACTTATGCAGATCTCAAATACAGATCAGCAGGTACCAGGAGTTGAGTTGAGTTTGAGTTTATTTCGAACATGCAAGTATACAACATGATACATCACAATCTCCAGTTTCTCTTTTCAACATGTTCGAAAAGGAGTAGGAAGAAGCAAAGCTTATTTAATCCTACCCCTTTTCTTTTACATGACAGTTGCTAAAACTTTTGTTCACTTCCTGTTCTCAATTTATTCACAATATACTCCATAAGTAATCACAATAAAATAAGTAAATAAATAATAATTGGTGAAGTAAGTTACATTTCATATGTTGAGATAAGTAAGATTATTTTGTGAGTGAAAGAATGAAAGAATGGATGAGTTAAATAAATTCAGAATGTTTATCATGGTTCTTCTTCTTTGTACTTTGTAAACACTTTAAGTTTGAAGAGTTTCTTGAAGTGGATCATATTAGTACATTGTTTGATTGCTTTGCTTAATCCACTCCATAATTTAATTCCACATACTGATATACTGAAGGTCTTAAGTGTTGTACGTGCATACAAATGTTTTAAATTACATTTCTCTCTAAGATTATATTTCTCCTCTTTTTTTGAGAAGAATTGTTGTATATTCTTGGCTAGCAGGTTATAGTTTGCTTTGTGTATAATTTTAGCTGTTTGCAAATTCACTATGTCGTAGAATTTCAGAATCTTTGATTCAATAAATAAAGGATTTGTGTGTTCTCTATATCCAACATTATGTATTATTCTAACTGATCTTTTTTGTAACACCGTTAATGAATGAAGTGTACTTTTGTAATTATTTCCCCATATTTCTGCACAATAACTCAGATATGGTAACACTATTGAGCAGTAGAGAATATGAAGTGATTTTTTGTCTAGAACATGTTTTGCTTTATTCATTATTGACGTGTTTCTTGCTACTTTATGTTGTATATTTTTTACGTGAGATTTCCAGTTCAATTTATCATCAATCATTATACCTAGAAATTTGGTTTCATTTACTCTTTCAATTTCTATTCCGTCTATTTGTATTTGTGTTTGACTTTCTCTTCTACTGTTACCAATAGCATTATTTTAGTTTTACTGAGATTCAACGATAGTCTGTTTTTGTCAAACCATCTTTTTAATTTGTTAATTTCTTCTGTTATTATTTGTAGTATCTTCTGTGTATTCTCTCCTGAACAAAACGCTGTTGTATCATCCGCAAATAATACTAACTTTAAATCTTTTGTAACTTTACAAATGTCATTTATATATAGATTGAATAATTTAGGTCCTAGTATTGATCCCTGAGGTACACCACAGGATATATTTAGCGTTGTAGAGGTGTGTTCGCCTACCTTCACGTATTGTTTCCTGTTCATTAGATAACTTCTTATCCAGTTTAAGACTAACCCTCTGATGCCATATCGTTCTAGTTTTTTGATTAAAATATTGTGATTAATTGTGTCAAATGCTTTAGTTAGATCCATAAAAACTGCTGCCGCACATTTTTTATTATCTATAGCATTGGTAATTTCTTCTGTAATTTCAATTAAAGCCATCGAAGTTGAAACATTAGCTCTGTATCCATATTGATTTTCTTCGAGTATTCTATTTTTATTTATGAAACTCTCTAATCTGTTATTGAACAGTTTTTCAATGATTTTAGAAAATTGTGGAAGTAAGGAAACAGGTCTATAGTTTGTAAATTGATGTTTGTCGCCAGTCTTGTAAATTGGTGCAACTTTAGCTATTTTCATTTTGTTTGGAAATGTACCTGTTTGAAATGATAGGTTACTAATATACATTAATGGTCCTGAGATCTCTTCAATAACCTTTTTTATCGTTTCCATATCAATTTCATTACAATCAGTTGAAGTCTTGGATTTACATTTTTTCACGATTGTAACTATTTCCTCCTGTGTCACATTACTGAGGAACATGGAGTTGGGATTTCGTTCTATGGTATCATTATAGTCCTCAATTGAAACTGGGTCTGGAATCCTTTCTTCCAATTTTGGTCCAATATTTACAAAATAATTATTGAAGCTTTCAACTACTTCCTTTATGTTGTCATTTTTTTTTATTTCCGTCTAAGAAGTATTGAGGGTAGTCCCTCTTAGTGCCATTTTTAATAATGCTATTGAGGATGCCCCATGTTGCTCTCATATTAGTTTTGTTCTTGTCCAATAATTCACTGTAATATTATTTTCTACATAATCGTAGTATGTATGTTAACTTGTTTTTATACTTTTTGTACTTAATTTCTGCCTCTGTAGTTCTTTGTGCTATAAATTTCCTATATAGTGTATTCTTCTTCTTACAAGCATTTTTTAATCCTTTTGTCATCCATGGTTGATTATTCTTTCTCTGCTTATTACTGAGTTGTATCCATGGACAATGTTTGTTATAAAGTATTATGAACTTGTTTAAGAAATGTTCATATGCTTCATCAACCTCATTTTCATTGTACACATTGTCCCAATCTTGCTTTTGTAGCTCAATTTTGAAAGCAATCATCCTCTTCTCTGTGCACAGTCTTCGAAATGTCCTTTTGTCTTCCATATTCTTCTTGTAGTTTCCATCATATATTGTAAAAACTGGCAGATGATCACTAACATCGGTTATAAGTAGACCACTTGTAGTGTTATTATCAAAATCATTGGTAAAAATATTATCAATAAGCGTGGCACAGTGTCCTGTAATTCTGCTTGGCTTTGTGATTTTAGGATATAAACTGATGCTGTACATTGTATCAATGAAGTCATCAATAGACTTTTGCTTGTTAGGGTTCAATAAGTCAATATTAAAGTCACCACATAGGAAAATTATTCTTTGCCCATTGTCCATGTAAGTAGCCTTGATCCATTCTTCAAATGTTTCTATACTTGACTTAGGTGATCTATATATACAACTGATGAATATGTTTTTGCTTTTTTCCTGACATATTTTAATTGTTATACATTCTAAAATATTATCTATAGCAAATGACATGAGGAGGTAAGACAAGTTGGTTTTGCATGATATTGTGAGACAAAACGCCAGATAATGTCTGCTAAATACAGCTCTTGTACTTGGTATCGTTACAATCGATGTGTACTGTTTGTATCGCTCCACCCATTTGTTTACATTGAGGAGCGCCAGCTTGCAGTTAGCCGGTAAACTTTTGTATCCTTCATGTAGTGAAGCATGATTAGTCATTCCACGTCCTGCAGGGATGATACTTGTAAGAAACGTACTTTATTTGTCGCCACGGAGGCGAGGATTAGTGATTTAGAAGCAGCTAAGTAGCTAGATTGACCTGCTCAGTGGCCTGGTGGTTAGAGTGTCCGCCCTGAGACCGGTAGGTCTTACATATATCGACTCGGGTTGTACGGTATACCGGTACTAATAAAGTGTTGCGGCAATTATCAATTGAAATCGGTACTACACCACCTTTGAAAAGTACCAGTACCGCTCTTTCATCTGAGTGCCACTTTGCGGCAGAGACTACAAGTAATAACACCTTGGAGAGGAAAAATAGCAACAAACTACAATTCTACTGGTTAACCTGCTCAGTGTCCGCCCTGAGAGTGGTAGGTCGTGAGTTCAAACTCCAGCCGAGTCAAACCAAAGACTACAAAAATGGGAACCGTTACCTCCCTGCTTGGCACTCAGCATCAAGGGTTGGAATTGGGGGTTAAATCACCAAAAATGATTCCCGGGCGCGGCCACCGCTGCAGCTCACTGTTCCCCTCACCTCCCAGGGGGTGATCAAGGGTGATGGGTCAAATGCAGAGGACAAATTTCACCACACCTAGTGTGCGTGTGACAATCATTGGTACTTTAACTTTTGTCAGGTGATGACATCTATTAAACAAGACAAGAAGCAAGGAATTAAACAGAGACATAATTAAATGTGGCTCAATTTAGGAGAGACGTCTGGACTGTACTCTTTGAACAGTCTCACCACGCTCTGACGAAAGATTGTAAGCCTCCTCTTTTATTTGGACTTTCCCTGATTACATGGCAACAGCTGTTTCTAAGGGACGGGGGTCATAAATAGGTGCTGCCTTTGGCCAAAAAACAGTTCAAAGAAAAGGTCGCAAAACAAAAAATGCCAACAAACTACAATTCTACTGGTGGCCTTGTGGATAGAGTGTCCGCCTTGAGATCGGTAGGTCGTGGGTTCAAACCCCGGCCGAGTCATACCAAAGACTATAAAAATGGGACCCGTTACCTCCCTGCTTGGCACTCAGCATCAAGGGTTGGATTTGGGGTCTTGTCACCTCGTGAAGAGTTGCATTTCCCGCACTTTGCAGTGTGTTGTCGTTTGTTCCATGGTGGTTGCCGCAAAACCAAACTACTGACAACACTTTTCTTTTCTTTGGAACAAAATCAAAACGTCTTGCTTTTGTTAGCACGGACAGAGTTTAAACGGGTGTGGAAGACCATAAATTTACAGTACTATCTAACAGTGCTATCCATCAAGCGTTGCGGCTTCATAGCTTACCAAAGTCGTACTAAAACATGTCGATCGACTTTTGTAATGTTCTATATTTCCAATGGAAAATATACAATTTCGCTGCTGTTTACTTGAGTCATATTGCAGTGGTGTGACTGCCGCCACGTTGCAGTCTGCACATATCTCTTATGTGTGACTGCCATCTACTGGTTTGATTGATTGATTGAAACTTTTACTAGTAGATTGCACAGTACAGTACATATTCCGTACAATTGACCACTAAATGGTAACACCCGAATACGTTTTTCAACTTGTTTAAGACTTTCCCTAATTACATGGCAACAGCTGTTTCTAAGGGACAGGGGGTCATAAATAGGTGCTGCCTTTGGCCACAAAACAGTTCAAAGAAAAGGTCGTAAAACAAAAAATGGCAACAAACTACGATTCTATTGGTGACCTTGTGGTTAGAGTGTCCGCCCTGAGATCGGTAGGCCGTGAGTTCTAACCCCGGTCGAGTCATACCAAAGACTATAAAAATGGGACCCGTTACCTCCCTGCTTGGCACTCAGCATCAAGGGTTGGATTTGGGGGTTAAATCACCCAGAGGGTGAGGTTGATGGCTCTTATGTCTTGTCCGTAAAAGAAAACAAACTGACAAATAGTACCGGCATTTTTCCGAGGCAGTATAGTACCCTAATTGAAACACTGTTTGATTATGATTGATGGCAGCAAAGGTATTGGTAGGGCGAGTCGCAAGTACAAATAATAAATATGAATATTGCACAAAAAGGTTGTGAAAGCAGAATGCAGCGCTACTGTCAAGCCCAGCCTCTGATTAATGACAGCTCTGCAGTGTGCAAGGTGCTTTAGTTCTGCAGTCCAACAGTTCTCCCTTTGGCCCTCCAACCCCCTCAAAAGTGCATCACCACCCCAACAAAACTCACCCCGTTATAAATCAAACCACGGGCATTATCTCAGGGAAATAACACTATTTTTTCCCCCTACGAATCAAATGCAGATTTAATAGGTTTTTAGCATCTGAGAAAGATATGTTTAATTGATGAAAGCGTGTTGGTATGCAAACCCTAAAAGAGCGGCGTGCGGATTCATGGTGCTGTGTTGGAGATAATGAACACGAGGAACAGTGGGACACATCTGCATAAAAGCCGCTCTGTCATTCTCCCTCAAAATGAAATGCAAATTTGGAGACAATGGGCTGCAGGGGATGGGATGGCACAATATCAGCAGAAATGGCACATTTTTTTAATTTGGAACTGTTATTTGCAATTAAATAACAATCTCCTATGAAGACTATGGAATGGTTGCATTGTGTCTCTTCACACGTTCCCTTACATCAGGGGTGTCCAAACTTTTTCCACCGAGGGCCGCACACGGAACAATTATTTTGATATTTTTCGTTTTCAAACCATAACAAAATATATGGATTTTTTAAAATATATTTTACCTTTAGGGGTCCCGGGGACCATAAGGGGTCTCAGTCATTAAAATGTTAAAAATAAGTCAGATTATTATTTGTTTTAATTATTTAACGCTTACAGTAAATCTATATATCAACTTCAAGTTGATATAAAGTAATAAAAATAAATGTTTTATGGCTTTTCTGTCAAAAACAACTTAGTTTTTTTTTATAGTAAAACTGAAATATGCAGTATTTAGTAATTAGAGCCCTAAAAGATCAATATTGCAGGACACCATTGATTTGAATTATTTCATATTTTTGAGTAAATCACAGTGAAAAGATAAATAAAAAATCACTAAATATATTTGGGATCCAAAAAGGTGCCCCACTCATTAAGTGAGACATTTTTATTAGGTTTTTCTTTTACTTTCAACACGTTCAACTTCAGATAGATCTGTCGATTTTATGCTGGAACTATTATTTTGTTTGTTTTATGCGCTTTTGTCAAAGAAAATGTTGATGTTTTTATATGGCTACTACACGATATATGCAATATTTACCACATAAAACATTTTAAAGTGAAATATTTGAAGTAATTGGAGCCCTGAAAATAATTCATTATAACATGGATTTTTTTGTCATTATTTTTTTTTTTTTTGAGCAATGGGAAAAAAAGAAAAATAAAGAAAGACAAAAGAAAAAAAAAAACAGCCTGAATGGCAGCTTTTGTGTCAACATTGCAACTTTGTCTCATTAGATTTCACCTCATTCCACTTTTTTTAATGTTCTTTTTTATTTCGACAAAATTATTTCCAGAATGTGTGGCAGGCCGATAAACAATTAGCTACGGGCCGCAAATGGCCCCCGGGCTGCACTTTGGACACCCCTGCCTTACATTATCAGCATTAACACTTGTAATCTTCCACAATGAAATTACGTTGCAACAATGTGATCTTTCTTTGTGTTCTTAATATCTTACAGTAATTCTTACAGTATCACATTTGTTGTCAAAAACCATCAGGGTTTTATTGGGAAATGTTACTGTACTTGAACATCCGGATTCAATGTTGCATGCACCTCAGTATGTACAGTCGTGGTCAAAAGTTTGCATACACTTGTAAAGAACATCATGTCATGGCTGTCTTGAGTTTCCAATCATTTCTATTTGTTTTTGTGATAGAGTGATTGGAGCACATACTTGTTGGTCACAAAAAACATTCATGAAGTTTGCTTCTTTTATGAATTTATTATGGGTCTACTGAAAATGTGAGCAAATCTGCTGGGTCAAAAGTATACATACAGCAACATACATTATCATTTTTGGTGATGTAGAAAAGTCACACTCAAATAAAATTAGCTTCATGGCATGGCCTCTAAACTTCATGTGAGTGATTATGATTGACAACATCTGTTGACTTCTCTGAGCCCATTTAAATAAGGCTCATGTGATGCAGTCAGTAGACTCGGTTACAAACGCCACAATGGGAAAATCAAAGGAACTCAGCACAGATCTGAAAAAACAAATCATTGACTTGAACAAGTCAGGAAATTCACTTAGAGCCATTTAAAAGCAGCTTAAAAGGTCCCAAGAGCAACTGTGCAGACAGTAACTATAAAGTGCATGGCACAGTTTTGTCACTGCCATGATCAGGAAGAAAACGCAAGCTATCACCTGCTGCTGAGAGAAAATTGGTCAGGATGATGAAGAGTCAACCGAGAACCACCAAAAAGCAGGTGATAGCTGCAATGAATTGGAAGCTGCTGGAACACAGTCAAGCCTGTTTTGCATCGCCATGGACTAAGAGGCTACCATGCAAGAAGGAAGCCCCTTGCTCCAGAAGCGACACCTTAAGGCTCGTCTAAAGTTTGCTGCTGATCACATGGACAAAGATAAGACCTTCTGGAGGAAAGTTCTGTGGTCAGATAAAACAAAAATTGAGCTGTTTGGCCACAATACCCAGCAATATGTTTGGAGGAGAAAAGGTGAGGCCTTTAATCCCAGGAACACCATGTCTACCGTCAAGCATGGTGGTGGTAGTATTATGCTCTGGGCCTGTTTTGCTGCCAATGGAACTGGTGCTTTACAGAGAGTAAAAGGGACAATGAAAAAGGAGGATTACCTCCAAATTCTTCAGGACAACCTAAAATCATCAGCCCGGAAGTTGGGTCTTGGGCGCAGTCGGGTGTTCCAACAGGACAATGACCCCAAACACACGTCAAAAGTGGTAAAGGAATGGCTAAATCAGGCTAGAATTAAGGTTTTAGAATGAACTTCCCAAAGTCCTGACTTAAACGTGTGGACAATGCTGAAGAAACAAGTCCATGTCAGAAAACCAACACATTTTATTGAACTGCACCAATTTTGTCAAGAGGAGTGGTCAAAAATTCAAGCAGAAGCTTGTGGATGGCTACCAAAAGCGCCTTATTGCAGTGAAACTTGCCAAGGGACATGTAAGCAAATATTAACATTGCTGTATGTATACTTTTGACCCAGCACATTTGCTCACATTTTCAGTAGACCCATAATAAATTCACAAGTATGTGCTCCAATCACTCTATCACAAAAAAAAAAAAAAGAGTTGTAGAAATAATTGGAAACTTAATACAGCCATGACATTATGTTCTTTACAAGTGTATGTCAACTTTTGACCACGACTGTATGCATTTATCTTTGTATTTTGGCATATTGCGTCAACAATGCAAATAAATGGTAAATGGTTATATAGTGCTTCATCGTGCCTGAAACATTACCCAAAGATACATCACGTTCACCCATTCACACTTATTCACACACTGATGGCGGAAGGTGCCAAGCAAGGCGCTAACCACGACACCTCAGAAGCAAGGTAGGTGAAGTGTCTCGCTCGAGGACACAACAGCTGTGACAAGGACTTGGGTCAGCAACCCGCGGCTTTAGAGACGCATCGCACCGTCAAGTGGATAGATGAAGAAAAAAAAATTGTTTTAATATATTTTCTGGAGGACGACAAACATGACACAAGCCTTCCTAATTGTTAGAAATCCCACTGTTTATATTAAACATGTTTCACTGATGAGAGTATTTGGCCAGCACCGTTTCGTCGTACTAATTTCAGCGATCCTTGAACTCATCGTAGTTTGTTTACATGTACAACTTTCTCCGACGCTGCCACAGAAAGACGTGTTTTTTTGTCACTCCTTTGTCACATTTTGTCCACCAAACGTTTTATGCTGGGCGTGAATGCACACAGTTGAGCTTTGTTGATTTTATTGATTTGCTGGAGTGCTTATCAGGCAAGTTCTCACTTCTCTGTGAGCGCTTTGAGTATCTAATAAGAGAAAAGGGCTTTTTAAAATCTAATCCATTATTATTATTATTATTATTATTATTATTATATTTGGTCAGCCCATGACTGCAAGCTAATATATACTAACATGCTATTTAGGCTAGCTGTATGTACATAGTGCATCATTATATCTCGTTTGTAGGTATATTTGAGCTCATTTAATTTCCTTATGTCCTCTGTGTATTTAATTTATATTTGCAAGTGTCATGACACATTATCCGTACGTAACATTGGCTGCATTTCTCATAGTTGTGTGCCATGTTGTTCCAGACCACATCAAACATTACCCAGATTGCAAATATCGTAATATATTGTCGGAGGCAGATATTTACATATATCCGAATTTAAGTGTTACTTCTTTTTATTTCATAATCTTATTACAAAACAGCTAGTGTTTTTCTTCCAATTGTGGTCTTTTGGTTGTCTGCAAAACTGTGTGCTTAACCTTGAGTGAGGAATGTTAGAGAGAGAGATAATGGGCATGTGTTTTGGCTGGAGAGACATGACTGCCAGGGTGGGAGGAAGAGAGACTTAAGAGGGGAGAGGGTTTTGTCGGGGGGGTCAGACCATCTTGGCGGCGCGATTGAATGTTCTATGCTGGACTGGTCTCAATGTATATGCAAAGCTTTGCAAATATATTACAAAATACCTATTCTGTCTCTGGTGGTTTTTCTACTCAGCTTTAAGTGTCATAAAGAGCTTGGGAGCGACTTGTGACTTGAATTCCCTGGGAGGAACAACTGGTCCAAAACGCAACAATATCCATTAGAAGAAGACAGCCTGTCGTTTCCTTAAACTTGGACACACACATCGTTACCTTTGGCCATTATGAGCCAGTAATTTCCAGAAGTTATCTCATCCTGTGAGAAGCCTCCGTTTTACTAATGTTTTTTTGCCACTCCTTTGTCACATTTTGTCCACCAAACGTTTTATGCTGTACGTGAATGCACACAGTTGAGTTTTGTTGATTTTATTGATTTGCTGGAGTGCTTATCAGGCACATTTGGTCAATCCATGACTAATCGATGCTAACATGCTATTTAGGCTAGCTGTATGTACATATTGCATCATTATATCTTGTTTGTAGGTATATTTGAGTTCATTTAATTTTCTTTACTCATGTCCTCTGTGTATTTAATTTATATTTGCAAGTCTCATGACACATTATCCGTACGTAATATTGGCTGCATTTCTCATAGTCGTGTGCCATGTTGTTACAGACCACAGCAAACGTTACCCAGATTGCAAATATCGTAATATATCCATTAGAAGAAGACAGCCTGCCGTTTCCTTAAACATGGACACACACATCGAAACCTTTGGCCATTATGAGCCAGTAATTTCCAGAAGTTATCTCATCCTGTGAGAAGCTTCCATTTTACTAATGTTTTTGTGCCACTCCTTTGTCACATTTTGTCCACCAAACGTTTTATGCTGTACATGAATGCACACAGTTGAGTTTTGTTGATTTTATTGATTTGCTGGAGTGCTTATCAGGCATATTTGGTCAATCCATGACTAATCGATGCTAACATGCTATTTAGGCTAGCTGTAAGTACATAATGCATCATTATATCTCGTCTGTAGGTATATTTGAGCTCATTTAATTTCCTTTACTCATGTCCTCTGTGTGTTTAATTTATATTTGCAAGTATCATGACACATTATACGTACAAAATATTGGCTGCATTTCTCATAGTTGTGTGCCATGTTGCTCCAGACCACAGCAAACGTTACCCAGATTGCAAAGTTTGTAATAAATCCATTAGAAGAAGACAGCCTGCCGTTTCCTTAAACTTGAACACACACATCTATACCTTTGGCCATTATGAGCCAGTAATTTCCAGAAGTTGTCTCATCCTGTGAGAAGCTTCAGTTTTACTAATGATTTCCAATTAGAGATGTCCGATGATGGCTTTTTTGCCGATATCCCAATATTGTCCAAATCTTAATTACCGATTCCGATATCAACCGATACCGATATATACAGTCGTGGAATTAACACATTATTATGCCTAATTTTGTTGTGATGCCCCGCTGGATGCATTAAACAATGTAACAAGGTTTTCCAAAATAAATCAACTCAAGTTATGGAAAAAAGTGCCAACATGGCACTGCCATATTTATTATTGAAGTCACAAAGTGCATTATTGTTTTTAACATGCCTCAAAACAGCAGCTTGGAATTTGGGACATGCTCTTCCTGAGATAATCCTGATACCCACTACAACTATGGCAAGTACAATACTTTGACTTTCACATATTGCATTATTTTTTTTATTTTTTTTAAACATGCCTCAAAACAACAGCTACAAAAACAATAAAGGCACACAGCTTCAGTCCACAGTATCCTAGAGTAATAAAGTAAACAATTAAAGATGCAAGCAGCGATGGACGGGACCGACATTGACGGCACATACAATCCAAACCGGAGCAGTAATTACAACTATTTGTCAACTTTTAATCAGAAGGGTTCAAGCTCTCTCCTGTGCTAGTTTGAAGCCGACACGACAAACGCGCTCAGAGGAGATAATGTTTGAAAATAGGTGACCGGTTTTTACAAAACGTTTGTTTTGAAGGGGGAATTGCAAACTTCCTGTTAAATTTTTGCTGGGGGTTGTCAATTTATGAAATGTAGGTCTAAGTGAGACCTACATAGATGTTTTGTGTTTCATGTCTCTACGACATTCCTACTGGAAGTTACAGGTAGTTGTGTCTGTTTTCTTCCTAGGAGCCGTTTTGTCTGTGTTTTATTCCTAGGGGGTGCTAGAGCGCAATTTTGAGTTTTGAGGTTTGCTTTTTTTATTAGATCGCAATTTTCGCCAGTCCTGATGGGTGTGTCCAGTTTGGTGAGTTTTGAAGCATGTTAAGGGGGTCAAATTACAGCTCAAAGAGGCAAAGGTGGCGGTTTTAAAAAAATGTTTGTTTTGAAGGGGGATTTGCAAACTTCCTGTTGATTTTTGCTGAAGGAAGTTGATGTATGAAATCTAAGTCTAAGTGAGACCTACATAGGATGTTTTTGTCCCATGTCTCTACGACATTTGTACTGGAAGTTAGAGGCAGTTTTGTCTGTGTTTTCTTCCTAGGGGGCGCTAGAGCGCAATTTTGAGTTTTAAAGTTTGGTTTTTTGATTATATGGCAATTTTCGCCAGTCCTGATGTGTGTGTCAAATTTGGTGAGTTTTGAAGCATGTTAAAGGGGGTCAAATTACAGCTCAAAGAGGTGGCGGAATAATAATAATAAAACCTTACAAATACAATAGGGTCCTCTGCGGTCCCTAATAACATAGTCCTCCTTTAGTGCAAGACTGCCTGGCATTCTGTATAACAGGAAATTATAAACTGGGCTATATCTGAACAGCTGATATGGGCATCTACATCAACTATATGATTTGCCTGAGAAGATGGACAGGACAAAAAAATAAAAAATAAAACTACAAATTGAAACAGATACCGATAATTTACGATATTACATTTTAAAGCATTTATCGGCCGATATTATCGCACATCTCTATTTCCAATGTTGCAAAAATTTGTAGAAAAACAATTTAAATACAACATTTCTGTCGAAATTTTGATAGTATGCTAATATAGACACTTACGTCATGTGTTGCCTTCATTATAACACTTATATAAGGCTTTTTAAGCCATTTTGATAGTAGGCTAATATAGACACATCATGTGTTGCCTTCATTATAACACTTATATAAGACTTTTAAAGTCATTTTGATAGTAGGCTAAAATAGACACTTACATCATGTGTTGCCTTCATTATAACACTTATATAAGGCTTTTAAAGTCATTTGGATAGTAGGCTAATATAGCTAATATAGACACGTCATGTTTTGTCTTCATTAAAACACTTATATAAGGCTTTTTAAGTCATTTTGATAGTAGGCTAATATAGCTAATATAGACACTTACGTCATGTGTTGCCTTCATTATGACACTTATATAAGGCTTTAAAAGTCATTTTGATAGTAGGCTAATATAGACACTTACATCATGTGTTGCCTTCATTATAACACTTATATAAGGCTTTTAAAGTCATTTTGATAGTAGGCTAATATAGCTAATATAGACACTTACGTCATGTGTTGCCTTCATTATAACACTTATATAAGACTTTTAAAGTCATTTTGATAGTAGGCTAATATAGACACTTACATCATGTGTTGCCTTCATTATAACACTTATATAAGGCTTTTTAAGTCATTTTGATAGTAGGCTAATATAGCTAATATAGACACTTACGTCATGTGTTGCCTTCATTATAACACTTATATAAGGCTTTTTAAGCCATTTTGATAGTAGGCTAATATAGACACATCATGTGTTGCCTTCATTATAACACTTATATAAGACTTTTAAAGTCATTTTGATAGTAGGCTAAAATAGACACTTACATCATGTGTTGCCTTCATTATAACACTTATATAAGGCTTTTAAAGTCATTTGGATAGTAGGCTAATATAGCTAATATAGACACTTACGTCATGTGTTGCCTTCATTATAACACGTATACAAGGCTTTTTAAGTCATTTTGATAGTAGGCTAATATAGGCACTTACGTCATGTGTTGCCTTCATTATAACACTTATATAAGGCTTTTAAAGTCATTTTGATAGTAGGCTAATATAGCTAATATAGACACGTCATGTTTTGTCTTCATTAAAACACTTATACAAGGCTTTTTAAGTCATTTTGATAGTAGGCTAATATAGCTAATATAGACACTTACGTCATGTGTTGCCTTCATTATGACACTTATATAAGGCTTTAAAAGTCATTTTGATAGTAGGCTAATATAGACACTTACATCATGTGTTGCCTTCATTATAACACTTATATAAGGCTTTTAAAGTAATTTTGATAGTAGGCTAATATAGCTAATATAGACACTTACGTCATGTGTTGCCTTCATTATAAGACTTATATAAGGCTTTTAAAGTAATTTTGATAGTAGGCTAATATAGCTAATATAGACACTTACATCATGTGTTGCCTTCATTATAACACTTATATAAGGCTTTTAAAGTCATTTTGATAGTAGGCTAATATAGCTAATATAGACACTTATGTCATGTGTTGCCTTCATTATAACACTTATATAAGGCTTTTAAAGTCATTTTGATAGTAGGCTAATATAGCTAATATAGACACATCACGTGTTGCCTTCATTATAACACTTATATAAGGCTTTTTAAGCCATTTTGATAGTAGGCTAACATAGCTAATATAGACACTTACATCATTTGTTGCCTTCATTATAGCTAATATAGACACATCATGTGTTGCCTTCATTATAACACTTATTTAAGACTTTTAAAGTAATTTTGATAGTAGGCTAATATAGACACTTACATCATGTGTTGCCTTAATTTTAACACTTATATAAGGCTTTTTAAGTCATTTTGATAGTAGGCTAATATAGCTAATATAGACACTTACGTCATGTGTTGTCTTCATTATAACACTTATATAAGGCTTTTTAAATAATGTTGATAGTAGGCTAACATAGCTAATATAGACATGTCATGTGTTGCCTTCATTATAACACTTATATAAGACTTTTAAAGTCATTTTGATATTAGGCTAATATAGCTAATATAGACACTTACATCATGTGTTGCCTTCATTATAACATTTATATAAGGCTTTTTAAGTCATTTTGATAGTAGGCTAATATAGCTAATATAGACACTTACGTCATGTGTTGTCTTCATTATAACACTTATATAAGGCTTTTTAAGTCATTTTGATAGTAGGCTAATATAGCTAATAGACACTTGCGTCATGTGTTGCCTTCATTATAACACTTATATTAGACTTTTAAAGTAATTTTGATAGTAGGCTAATATAGACACTTACATCATGTGTTGCCTTCATTATTACACTTATATAAGGCTTTTAAAGTCATTTTGATAGTAGGCTAATATAGCTAATATAGACACTTACGTCATGTGTTGCCTTCATTATAACACTTATATAAGGCTTTTTAAGCCATTTTGATAGTAGGCTAATATAGACACATCATGTGTTGCCTTCATTAGAACACTTATATAAGACTTTTAAAGTCATTTTGATAGTAGGCTAAAATAGACACTTACATCATGTGTTGCCTTCATTATAACACTTATATAAGGCTTTTAAAGTCATTTGGATAGTAGGCTAATATAGCTAATATAGACACTTACGTCATGTGTTGCCTTCATTATAACACTTATACAAGGCTTTTTAAGTCATTTTGATAGTAGGCTAATATAGGCACTTACGTCATGTGTTGCCTTCATTATAACACTTATATAAGGCTTTTAAAGTCATTTTGATAGTAGGCTAATATAGCTAATATAGACACTTACGTCATGTGTTGCCTTCATTATGACACTTATATAAGGCTTTAAAAGTCATTTTGATAGTAGGCTAATATAGACACTTACATCATGTGTTGCCTTCATTATAACACTTATATAAGGCTTTTAAAGTCATTTTGATAGTAGGCTAATATAGCTAATATAGACACTTACGTCATGTGTTGCCTTCATTATAAGACTTATATAAGGCTTTTAAAGTAATTTTGATAGTAGGCTAATATAGCTAATATAGACACTTACATCATGTGTTGCCTTCATTATAACACTTATATAAGGCTTTTAAAGTCATTTTGATAGTAGGCTAATATAGCTAATATAGACACTTACGTCATGTGTTGCCTTCATTATAACACTTATATAAGGCTTTTTAAGTCATTTTGATAGTAGGCTAACATAGCTAATATAGACACTTACGTCATGTGTTGTCTTCATTATTACACTTATATACGACTTTTAAAGTCATTTTGATAGTAGGCTACTATAGACACATCATATGTTGCCTTCATTATAACACTTATATAAGGCTTTTTAAGTCATTTTGATAGTAGGCTAATATAGCTAATATAGACACTTAAATCATGTGTTGCCTTCATTATAACACTTATATAAGGCTTTTAAAGTCATTTTGATAGTAGGCTAATAT
The DNA here is from genome assembly GCF_033978685.3 of Nerophis lumbriciformis. Taxonomy (NCBI): domain Eukaryota; kingdom Metazoa; phylum Chordata; class Actinopteri; order Syngnathiformes; family Syngnathidae; genus Nerophis; species Nerophis lumbriciformis. The sequence goes on along the minus strand of NC_084564.2, from coordinate 36,792,270 downwards.
AGCTAATATAGACACTTAAATCATGTGTTGCCTTCATTATAACACTTATATAAGGCTTTTAAAGTCATTTTGATAGTAGGCTAATATAGACACTTACATCATGTGTTGCCTTCATTATAACACTTATATAAGGCTTTTTAAGTCATTTTGATAGTAGGCTAATATAGCTAATATAGACACTTACGTCATGTGTTGTCTTCATTATAACACTTTTATAAGGCTTTCTAAGTCATTTTGATAGTAGGCTAATATAGCTAATATAGACACGTCATGTTTTGTCTTCATTAAAACACTTATATAAGGCTTTTTAAGCCATTTTGATAGTAGGCTAACATAGCTAATATAGACACTTACATCATGTGTTGCCTTCATTACAACACTTATATAAGGCTTTTTAAGTCATTTTGATAGTAGGCTAATATAGCTAATATAGACACTTACGTCATGTGTTGTCTTCATCATAACATATATATAAGGCTTTTAATTTTTTGCGGCTCCAGACAGATTTATTTTTTGTATTTTTGGTCCAATATGGCTCTTTCGATATTTTTAGGTTGCCGACCCCTGGACTACAAGAATGACACAGGCTAGTTTTGAACCGGGAACCCTCAAGTTGCTGGCCAGGCGGCTCTACCATCTGAGCCACACCGTCCCGTTGAACTAAGATAAAAAAAAGAAGTGGACGCAATGAGTTTTGTTCTGAACACGAAACTGAACCACATGTCAACTTTCCCGACATAATAAGGAGCCCAATCACACCTCCAGGATGACAAGTGCCTACCTGAGGAAGCTGAAGGCGATGGAGAGACAAAGTACGTCCTGTCAAGAGGTGGAGAGCGTTCCTTGAGCGTGACCCCCGAGGATGTGGAGAATGGCAGGCGGAATGCGAGTAAAAAAACAACAACTATTTATCACTTACAAGGAAGCAGAAAGCACACATAAACAGCACACTCGGCATCGGTCTCCAAGGAACAGCAAGAATGACTCAGGTGGAACTGAATACAACTAATTAAACAAAACACAGGTGTGCTGACAGGACATGGGACAGAGAGTAAAGATGCTGCAAAACACAGGGACCAAACAGGAAACGCTGACAAAACAAAAGCACCAGGACAGGAAGTGGGTCTAAACACAGGAAAACCCAAACATAACCAAACTGTCAGTAGCACTTCTTGATACGTCTCTGCCATACCTGACCCCAATTGAACATACTTCAACCATTCATCTATCCATTTTCTACCGCTTGTCCCTTTTGGGGTCGCTGGAGCCTATCTCAGCTGCATTCAAACAGTAGGCGGGGTAGACCCTGGACAAGTCGCCACCTCATCGCAGTTCAACATACCTCAACCCATCTTTCTTTTTAGTTGGGTGTAAACGATAATTATCGGACCTATACCTTTACCTCTCCCTGACCACATGAGGGCGCCACAGACTGTGGATGCTTTTTAGAAAAGGCTTAAAAACCCTTCTTTTTTTTTAAAAAAGCCTTTTTTTTTTACATACATGCATACTAGTTTTAGCTACTAGGTTGTTCTAGTTTTTATTTTAATTATCTTTTTATTTTTATTTTGTTTAATATACTGTAGTACTTTGAGGTTGTTTACTCAATGTAAAGTGCTTTTTACAAATAAAATCTATTATTATTATTACTATGAGAAGTTATTCCATCACACCGGTAAATGTGATAACCGATTGAACAAACCAAAACAAAAGGCCTCAATAAGGTGAGATTACCCTCACTATGCTGTATAGGCGGGCGAGGGTGAAGAGATCATAAACTTCCCCTGAGCTCACAGTGTAAACAAACAGATCTTCGGACTTCTTCAGAAGTGAGTCACCCGCACCAAATGCCGAGTAAACAATACAAACCAAAAAAAAATCGGGCTTCAACACATTAAACTTCAACCACCTTCCGAAAATAGGGATGTTCAAATATCAACACAATATTTAAAACAGGTTCCTTTTTTTTTTAACATGCAACTGTTTGATCTGAATAAAGTTAATAGTATGCAAGAACCAAACTAAAGCAAACACTACTATCTAGGGTAGGTCTGGGCAATATACGGCCCGCGGGCCACATGCGGTTCGTTATGATTTTCAATCTGGCCCGCCGGATGTTCTACTACAAGACCAGTATTGTGCTGCTGAAGCAAATCTGTGTTTTTAAAATTTTGTGTAAGGATCCCCCCTTAGGACATATTAGCGAAAAAAAATTCCAGAAAATATGCATTTTCTGCCATTTTCGGGTTCTGTCCGGACTCCCAATGAGATTTTGAGACATCTCCTACAAGTACAGGACCAGTATTGTGCTGCTGAAGCAAGTCCGTTTTTTTGAACGTTTGTGTAGGGGTCCCCCCTTACGACATTTTACCAAATTTTTTCCTTCCAAAAATATGCATTTTCTGCCATTTTCCGGTTTTGTCGGGACTCCTGATGAGGTTTTGAGTCATCTCCTACAACTACAGCACCAGCACTTTCAACATTTTAGCGAAAATTAAAACATTTAAAAAAATTCATTTTCCGCCATTTTCAGGTTTTGTCGGGACTCCTGATGATGTTTTGAGACATCTCCTACAACTACAGGACGAGTATGGTGCCGCTGAAGCAAATCCGTTTTTTTTTTAATTTTTGAGTAAGGGTCCCCCCTTACGACATTTTAACAATTTAATTTTTTTTTTTTTTTTTAAATATGCATTTTCTAGTATTTTCGGGTTTTGTTGCGACTCCTGATGATGTTTTGAGATATCCCCCACAACTACAGGACCAGGATTGTGCTGTTGAAGCAAGTCTGTTTTTTTACATTTTTGTGTAAGGGTCCCCCCTTACGAAATTTTTGCGAAACATTTTTTTCAAAAAATATGCATTTTCTGCCATTTTCCGGTTTTGTCGGGACTTCTGGTGAGGTTTTGAGACATCTCCTACAACTACAAGACCAGTATTGTGCTGCTGAAGCAAGTCCGTTCTTTAGATTTTTTGTGTAAGGGTCCCCCCTTATACATTAACAATTTTTTTCTCTCCAAAAAAATATGCATTTTCTGCCATTTTCGGGTTTTGACAAGACTCCTGATGATGTTTTGAGATATCCCCCACAACTACAGGACCAGTATTGTGCTGCTGAAGCAAGTCGTTTTTTTTGAATTTTTGTGTAAGGGTCCCCCATTACGACATTTTAGCGAAAAAAGTTTTAAAAAATATGCATTTTCTGCCATTTTTGGGTTTTGTTGGGACTCCTGATGACGTTTTGAGACATCTCCTACAACTACAGGACCAGTATTGTGCTGCTGAAGCAAGTCCGTTCTTTTGAATTTTTGTGTAAGGGTCCCCCCTTACGACATTTTAGCGATTTTTTTTTCCCCCCAAAAATATGCATTTTCTGCCATTTTCGGGTTTTGTCGCGACTCCTGATGATGTTTTGAGGCATCTCCTACAACTACAGCACCAGCACTTTCGACATTTTAGCGAAGATTAAAACATTTAAAAAAATGCATTTTCTGCCATTTTCGTGTTTTGCCGGGATTCCTGATGACGTTTTGAGACATCTCCTACAACTACAGCACCAGTATTGTGCTGCTGAAGCAAGTCCGTTTTTTAACTTTTGTGTAAAGGTCCTCTTTATACATTTTAACACTTTTTTTTTCTTCAAAAAAATTTGCATTTTCTGCCATTTAAGGGTTTTGTCGCGATTCCTGATGATGTTTTGAGACATCCTCCACAACTACAGGACCAGTATTGTGCTGCTGAAGCAAGTCTGTTTTTTTTTATTTTTTTGTAAGGGTCCCCCCTTACGACATTTTAGCGAACATTTTTTTTCTAAAAATATGCATTTTCTGCCATTTTCGGGACTCCTGATGATGTTTTGAGACATCTCCTACAACTACAGGACCAGTATTGTGCTGCTGAACCAAGTCCGTGTTTTTGAATTTTTGTGTAAGGGTCCCCCTTATACATTGTAACAAAATGTTTTTTTTTAAAAACATGCATTTTCTGCTATTTTCTGGTTTTGTCGCGACTCCTGATGATGTTTTGAGATATCCCCCACAACTACAGGACCAGTATTGTGCTGCTGAAGCAAGTCCGTTTTTTTAAATTCTTGTGTAAGAATCCCCCCTTACGACATTTTAGCGAACATTTTTTTTTACAAAAATATGCATTTTCTGCCATTTCCGTGCTTTGTCGGGACTCCTGATGACGTTTTGAGACATCTCCTACAACTACAGAACCAGTATTGTGCTGCTGAAGCAAATCCGTTTTTTTATTTATTTTTGTGTAAGGGTCCCCCCTTACGACATTTTAGCTAATTTTTTTTTTCCAAAAATATGCATTTTCTGCCATTTTCGGGTTTTGTCGGGACTCCTGGTGAGGTTTTGAGACATCTCCTACAACTACAGGACCAGTATTGTGCTGCTGAAGCAAGTCCGTTTTTTAACTTTTGTGTAAAGGTCTTCTTTATACATTTTAACACTTTTTTTTTTTTCAAAAAAATTTGCATTTTCTGCCATTTAAGGGTTTTGTCGCGATTCCTGATGATGTTTTGAGACATCCTCCACAACAACAGGACCAGTATTGTGCTGCTGAAGCAAGTCTGTTTTTTTTAATTTTTTTGTAAGGGTCCCCCCTTACGACATTTTAGCGAACATTTTTTTTCTAAAAATATGCATTTTCTGCCATTTTCGGGACTCCTGATGATGTTTTGAGACATCTCCTACAACTACAGGACCAGAATTGTGCTGCTGTAGCAAGTCCGTGTTTTTGAATTTTTGTGTAAGGGTCCCCCTTATACATTTTAACAAAATGTTTTTTTTTTTAAATATGCATTTTCTGCTATTTTCTGCTATTTTCGGGTTTTGTCGCGACTCCTGATGACGTTTTGAGACATCTACAACTACAGCACCAGTATTGTGCTGCTGAAGCAAGTCAGTTTTTTTTAATTTTTGTGTAAGGGTCCCCCCTTACGACATTTACCGAATTTTTTTCCCCAACAAAATATGCATTTTCTGTAATTTCCGTGTTTTGTCGCGACTCCTGATGATGTTTTGAGGCATCTCCTACAACTACAGGACCAGTATTGTGCTGCTGAAGCAAGTCCGTTTTTTTGAATTTTTGTGTAAGGGTCCCCCCTTACGACATTTTAGCGATTTTTTTTTCAAAAAATATGCATTTTCTGCCATTTTCGGGTTTTGTCGGGACTCCTGGTGAGGTTTTGAGACATCTCCTACAACTACAGCACCAGTATTGTGCTGCTGAAGCAAGTCGTTTATTTTTTTATTTTTGTGTAAGGGTCCCCCATTACGACATTTTAACGAAAAAAGTTTTAAAAAATATGCATTTTCTGCCATTTTTGGGTTTTGTCGGGACTCCTGATGACGTTTTGAGACATCTACAACTACAGCACCAGTATTGTGCTGCTGAAGCAAGTCAGTTTTTTTGAATTTTTGTGTAAGGGTCCCCCCTTACGACATTTACCGAATTTTTTTCCCCAAAAAAATATGCATTTTCTGTAATTTTCGTGTTTTGTCGCGACTCCTGATGATGTTTTGAGGCATCTCCTACAACTACAGGACCAGTATTGTGCTGCTGAAGCAAGTCCGTTTTTTTGAATTTTTGTGTAAGGGTCCCCCCTTACGACACCTTTTCACCTGCACGCTGCCTCCCTCTACAAAGCAATTAGCTACCGGCTGCCACCTACTGATATGGAAGAGTATTACACGGTTACACTGCCGAGCTCTAGACAGCACCGACACTCAACAACAACACATCATTTGCAGACTATAATTACTGGTATGCAAAAAATATGTTTTACCCCAAATAGGTGAAATTAGATCATCTCTCACGGCACACCAGATTGTACCAAAGTGGTTGAAAAACCCTGAAGTAATGTACTGTAACTATCAGAAATGTTTATTTACCCGAATTTTTTTTATTGTATTTACTGTATACCATAGCCTGCTAAAACTAACCTCTTTAAAAGTGTGGCTAAAAAATCCTCTAATGGCAAAGCAAGCCAATCAAGCTGATGTTGCAATAAAAGATACAAGTTTGGTTTGAATGTTAGCTCTAAAACTGAACTTCTTGTTTATGTCTACTAAAATTATTTTTTCACCTGCTCAAACTCCATCGTTTCCACTTGAAAAAAAAAACATAAAAACACCAGCCTTTATTGACCCAATTTGTCTGAAGCGTTTGCACTTGATAACAAAAAAAAAACTCACCAGTGTTGTTCTCATGTTTCTTCACATTAAAAGCCTCCCGCTGCCTGGAAATTAGGCAAATGTAACAACATGCCGTCGGTGTTGGTTTTAATGAAGTCACTGCAGCAAACACAAAAAAAGAGCAGAGTCACTGTCAGTAATGATGCCTTTTGTCGAAAAATAATGACTCCTGGCTCAATAAATAGAGCATAATACACAGCATTAAATATAGGAACGTGGCACTGTCCCAGAATGCAACAGAGTGGGAATGAAAATCCCCAATATGGGACTTTTTTTTTTTGGAGAATCAACAAAATGAAGCAGAGTGAAGTCAACAGTGTCGAACACATTTGAATATGCAACGCATGCTGCTGGGTTTTCTGGCCCGATCTTTAAATTAGCTTTTTAGAGACACTAAATCACACCCAAGCACAGTGAATGGGGATGTTTACGTTCCGTCTCTTAATGCCGTGTCCCATATGTGCACCCGTTAGATTAAACACTGACTACATTCTTACCCCTGCAATGCCATTTTTTTTTTTTTTTTACATAATTCATGGAATAATTCACTTCGGGACATATGGTTGCGCAGTCAAACATTCAGCTGCAGAGTTTGCATTGGAAACTTAAAAAGGTGCCGTTTGCAGCCCTTTACTACTGTAAGTAAGCTATGTCCCACTAAGAACTTAAATTACATTTTTTTAATCTTTTAGTTAGGGATGTCCGCTAATATCGGACTGCCGATATTATCGGCCGATACATGCTTTAAAATAGTAAGAAAAAAAAAAATCAGAAATTATCGGTATCAGTTTCAAAAAGCAAAATGTATGTCTTTTTAAAACGTCGCTGTGTACACGGCCGTAGGGAGAAGTACAGAGCGCCAATAAACCTTAAAGGCACTGCCTTTGCGTGCCGGCCCAATCACATAATATCTACGGCTTTTCACACACACAAGTGAATGCAAGGCATACTTGGTCAACAGCCATACAGGTCACACTGAGGGTGGCCGTATAAACAACTTTAACACTGTTACAAACATGCGCCACACTGTGAACCCGCACCAAACAAGAATGACAAAACACATTTCGGGAGAACATCCGCACCGTAACACAACATAAACACAACAGAACAAATAACCAGAATCCCTTGCAGCACTAACTCTTCCGGGACGCTACAATATACACCCCCAGCTACCTCCTATCTCCCCCCGCCCCCCACACCTCAACCTCCTCATGTTCTCTCAGGGAGAGCATGTCCCAAATTCCAAGCTGCTCTTTTGAGGCATGTTAAAAAAAAATAATGCACTTTGTGACTTCAATAATAACTAGAGCGCAATTTTGAGACTTGGGGTTAGGTTTTTTTATTAGATCACAATTTTTGCCAGTCCTGATGTGTGTGTTCAGTTTGGTGAGTTTTGAAGCATGTTACGGGGGTCAAATTACAGGCAAAAGTGACTGTTTTTAGTACATTTTTGTCTTGAAGGGGGAATTGCCAACTTCCTGTTGATTTTTGCCCAAGGATGTAGAATTATGAAATCTAGGTCTAAGTCAGACCTACACAGAAGTTTTTGTTTCATGTCTCTCCGACCTTCCTAGTGGGAGTTACAAGCAGTCTAGTTTTCTTTTTTCCTAGGGGGCGCTAGAGCGCAATTTTGAGTTTTGGGGTTCGTTTTTTTTTATTAAAAGGCAATTTTCGCAGGTCCTGATGTGTGGGTCAAATATGGTGAGTTTTGAAGCATGTTAAGTGGGTCAAATTACAGCTCAAAGAGGCGGTCAGTATAATAATAATAAAGAATAATAAAACCTTACAAATTCAATAGGTCCTTATGTCCCATAGCAAAAGGGCTCCCTAAATATGGCAGTGCCATGTTGGCCTTTTTTTTTTTCCCATAACTTGAGTTGATTTATTTTGGAAAACCTTGTTACATTGTTTAATGCATCCAGCGGGGCATCACAACAAAATTAGGCATAATAATGTGTTAATTCCACCACTGTACTGTATTTTTCGGAGTATAAGTCGCAGCGGAGTATAAGTCGCACCTGCCGAAAACGCATTATAAAAAAGTAAAAAAACATAAGTCGCACTATGAAAAAAACTGCGACTTATAGTCCGAAAAATACGGTATATATCGGTATCGGTTGATATCAGAATCGGTAATTAAAAGTCGGACAATATCGGAATATCGGCAAAAAAGCCATTATTGGACATCTCTACTTTTAATTCATGAAGATGTTCATGCTTATTTGCACAAGACAGCCTTGATTGACAGCAAACAGCAGTTATTTTTTATTTGGACCGAACATCAATTTACCGTATTTTTCCGACCATAGGGCGCACCGGATTATAAGGCGCACTGCCGATGAGCGGGTCTATTCAGGTCTATTTTCATACAAAAGGCGCACCGGATTATTAGGCGCATCAAAGGGGTCATATTTTTTATTTTTCTACTAAATTTAAAATACTATCTTGTGGTCTCTATCAGTGTTTTTCATCCTTTTTTGAGCCAAGGCACATTTTTAGCGTTGAAAAAATGCGGAGGCAGCAGTTGACAGCAAGAAGTCGTTGTCGCAATTGTTGGATATGACTTTAAACCATAACCAAGCATGCATCACTATAGCTCTTGTCTCAAAGTAGGTGCACTGTCACCACCTGTCACATCACACCCTGACTTATTTGGAGTTTGTTGCTTTTTTCCTGTGTGTAGTGTTTTAGTTCTTGTCTTGCACTCCTATTTTGGTGGCTTTTTCTCTTGTTTTGGTATTTTCCTGTAGCAGTTTCATGTCTTCCTTTGAGCGATATTCCCCGCATCTACTTTGTTTTAGCAATCAAGAATATTTTAATTGTTTTTATCCTTCTTTGTGGGGACATTGTTGATTGTCCTGTCATGTTCGGATGTACATTGTGGACGTTGTTTTTGCTCCACAGTAAGTCTTTGCTGCCGTCCAGCATTCTGTTTTTGTTTACTTTGTAGCCAGTTCGGTTTTAGTTTTGTTCTGCATAAGCTTCCCTAACTTGCATTGCCTTTTCTTAAAGGCACTCACCTTTTGTTTATTTTTGTCACCGAGCAGTCTCGAACTCTCTTTTCCCTGGCAGCTGGTAAATTATATTGTTTATTATTTAATATATTGTTTATATATACATATAATAAATACATAGAGCAATATTGCCCCCTTGTGGGTCTGTGCTGTCACAACTCCCTCCTCCAACCATTACAATTTTTGGTTTAAGCATTAGACACCCTTTTACCTGCACACTGCCTCCCGCTGTTTACGAAAGCAATTAGCTACCGGCTGCCACCTACTGATATGGAAGAGTATTACACGATTACTCTGCCGAGCTCTAGACAGCACCGACACTCAACAACAACACATCATTTGCAGACTATAATTACTGGTATGCAAAAAATATTTTTTACCCCAAATAGGTGAAATTAGATCATCTCCCACGGCACACCAGATTGTATCAAAGTGGTTGAAAAACCCTGAAGTCTACTTTGTTTTAGCAATCAAGAATATTTCAGTTGTTTGTATCCTTCTTTGTGGGAACATTGTTGATTGTCATATCATGTTCGGATGTAGATTGTGGACGCCGTCTTTGCTCCACAGTAAGTCTTTGCTGTCGTCCAGCATTCTGTTTTTGTTTACTTTGTAGCCAGTTCAGTTTAAGTTTCGTTTTGCATAGCCATCCCTAACTTTCATTGTCTTTTCTTAGGGGCACTCACCTTTTGTATATTTTTGGTTTAAGCATTAGATACCGCTGTTTCCGACATCTACAAAGCAATTAACTACCTGCTGCCACCTACTGATATGGAAGAGTATTACACGGTTACTCTGCCGAACTCTAGACAGCACCGACACTCAACAACAACACATCATTTGCAGACTATAATTACTGGTTTGCAAAAAATACTTTTAACCCAAATAGGTGAAATTAGATCATCTCCCATGGCACACCAGACTGTATCTCACGCGGCACACTAGTGTGCCCTGCGGCACAGTGGTTGAAAAACACTGGTCTACATAACATGTAGTGGTGGTTCTTTGGTCAAAATGTTGCATAGATGATGTTTTACAGATCATCTTCAAGTCGCTTTCTGACAGTCGCTTCAGGATGCGCCGTTTTGTGGGCGGTCTTATTTACGTGGCTCTCCTTCTCTCCTGGAGCGGTGTAGCGTGCAAGGACGGGAGTGGAGGAAGTGTCAAAAGATGGAGCTAACTATTTTAATGACATTCAGACTTTACTTCAATCAATAACGGAGCAGCATCTCCTCATCCGTGGCTCACTAGTGCAACAACAAGGCCGGAAATGTGTCCCGTGAAAAACTCTCTAATAACTAAAGTTCCTTGGGTGCATAATGTAAACTCACTACACCGGTATGTTTTAGTGCTTTCATGGCAAGTTTACTGACAGATATAAGTAAGAACTTTACACTACTTTATATTAGAAATGGCAACAGCGGAAGATGAATGCCCCATAAGAAAGTAGAAAAAAAGAAAAAGCTTATCGACTACGGCGTCGACACGGACTACAATGGCGGAGGCGCGAACACTTTCAGGACTTATGCAGATCCCAAATACAGATCAGAAGGTACCAGAAGGTAAGAAAAGTTGGTTTTGCATAATATTGCGAAATAAAACGCCAGATAATGTCTGCCAATAGGTGCCATTTTGCAGTCCTTATACACACACCATAATTATACTTGTATGTTTAATGCGCCGACAATCCATCAAAGTGTGTAGAATAAACATTAAAATACAACATTTCTGTCAACGAAGATTTGCGTCAGCCTTTGATAGTAGGCTAATATAGACACTTACATCATGTGTTGCTTTCATTACAACACTTATTAAAGACTTTTAAAGTAATTTTGATAGTAGGCTAATATGGCTAATACAGACACATCACGTGTTGCCTTCATTACAACAATTATTAAATACTTTTAAAGTAATTTTGATAGTAGGCTAATATAGACACTTACATTATATCTTGCCTTCATTATAACACTTATATAAGGCTTTTAAAGTCATTTTGATAGTAGGCTAATATAGCTAATATAGACACTTACATCATGTCTTGCCTTCATTATAACACTTATATAAGGCTTTTTAAGTCATTTTGATAGTAGGCTAATATAGCTATATAGACACACATGTCTTGCCTTCATTACAACACTTATATAAGGCTTTCAAAGTAATTTTGATAGTAGGCTAGTATAACTAATATAGACACTTACAACATGTCTTGCCTTCATTACAACACTTATAAAAGGCTTTTAAAGTAATTGTTTATAGTAGGCTAATATAGACACTTACATCATGTGTTGCCTTCATTACAACACTTATTAAAGACTTTTAAAGTAATTTTGATAGTAGGCTAATATGGCTAATATAGACACATCACTTGTTGCCTTCATTACAACAATTATTAAATACTTTTAAAGTAATTTTGATAGTAGGCTAATATAGACACTTACATTTTATCTTGCCTTCATTATAACACTTATATAAGGCTTTTAAAGTAATTTTGATAGTAGGCTAATATAGCTAATATGGACACTTACATCATGTCTTGCCTTCATTATAACACTTGTATAAGGCTTTTTAAGTCATTTTGATAGTAGGCTAATATAGCTAATATAGACACAACATGTCTTGCCTTCATTACAACACTTATATAAAGCTTTCAAAGTAATTTTGATAGTAGGCTAGTATAGCTAATATAGACACTTACAACATGTCTTGCCTTCATTACAACACTTATATAAGGCTTTTAAAGTCATTTTGATAGTAGGCTAATATAGCTAATATAGACACTTACATCATGCCTTGCCTTCATTATAACACTTATATAAGGTTTTTAAAGTCACTTTGATAGTAGGCTAATATAGCTAATATAGACACTTACAACATGTCTTGACTTCATTATAACACTTATATAATATAACATAAGGCTTTTAAAGTAATTTTGATAGTAGGCTAATATAGCTAATATAGACACGTACATCATGTGTTGCCTTCATTACAACACTAATCAAAGACTATTAAAGTAATTTTGATAGTAGGCTAATATAGCTAATATAGACATGTAAATCATGTGTTGCCTTCATTACAACACTTATTAAAGACTTTTAAAGTAATTTTGATAGTAGGCTAATATAGCTAATATAGACGCTTACATCATGTCCTGCCTTCATTATAACACTTATAGAAGGCTTTTAAAGTCATTTTGGTAGCAGGCTAATATAGCTAATATACTTACTTACATCATGTCTTCCCTTCATTGTATCACTTATATAAGGCTTATTAAGTAATTTTGATAGTAGGCTAATATAGACACTTACAACATGTCTTACCTTCATTATAACACTTATATAAGGCTTTTAAAGTCATTTTGATAGTAGGCTAATATAGCTAATAGACACTTATATCATGTCTTGCCTTCATTATAACACTTATATAAGGCTTTTAAAGTCATTTTGATAGTAGGCTAACATAGCTAATATAGACACTTACATCATGTGTTGCCTTCATTACAAAACGTATTAAATACTTTTAAAGTAATTTTGATAGTAGGCTAATATAGCTAATATGGACACTTACATCATGTCTTGCCTTCATTATAACACTTATATAAGGCTTTTTAAGTCATTTTGATAGTAGGCTAATATAGCTAATATAGACGCTTACATAATGTCCTGCCTTCATTATAACACTTATAGAAGGCTTTTAAAGTAATTTTGGTAGCAGGCTAATATAGCTAATATAGACACTTACATCATGTCTTGCCTTCATTGTATCACTTATATAAGGCTTTTAAAGTAATTTTGATAGTAGGCTAATATAGACACAACATGTCTTGCCTTCATTATAACACTTATATAAGGCTTTTAAAGTCATTTTGATAGTAGGCTAATATAGCTAATATAGACACTAACATGTCTTGCCTTCATTATAACACTTATATAAGGCTTTTAAAATCATTTTAATAGTAGGCTAATATAGCTAATATAGACACATCATGTGTTGCCTTCATTACAACACTTATATAAGGCTTTCAAAGTAATTTTGATAGTAAGCTAGCATAGCTAATATAGACACATGTGTTGCCTTCATTACAACACTTATTAAATATTTTTAAGTCATTTTGATAGTAGGCTAATATAGCTAATATAGACACGTACATCATGTGTTGCCTTCATTATAACACTTATTAAAGACTTTTAAAGTAATTTTGATAGTAGGCTAATATGGACACTTACATCAGGTCTTGCCTTCATTATAACACTTAAATAAGGCTTTTTAAGTCATTTTGATAGTAGGCTAATATAGCTATATAGACACACATGTCTTGCCTTCATTACAACACTTATATAAGGCTTTCAAAGTAATTTTGATAGTAAGCTAGTATAGCTAATATAGACACATGTGTTGCCTTCATTACAACACTTATTAAATATTTTTTAAGTCATTTTGATAGTAGGCTAATATAGCTAATATAGACACGTACATCATGTGTTGCCTTCATTATAACACTTATTAAAGACTTTTAAAGTAATTTTGATAGTAGGCTAATATAGCTAATATAGACATGTACATCATGTGTTGCCTTCATTACAACACTTATTAAAGACTTTTAAAGTAATTTTGATAGTAGGCTAATATAGCTAATATAAACACGTACATCATGTATTCCCTTCAGTACAACACTTATTAAAGACTTAAAGTAATTTTGATAGTAGGCTAATATAGCTAATATAGACACTTACATCATGTCCTGCCTTCATTATAACACTTATATACGGCTTTAAAGTCATTTTGATAGTAGGCTTAAAAAAATTGAATATGAGAGCAGCCAGCATGGAGGAATAGAACAGACAAGTCATTGTATTGTCTGCTCGCGGAATACAAACATCCAAATCTACGATTTGACTCCCTCGAATGGCCTTGACGCTGTGAACAACAGGAACAGGCTGTTCCGAAAACACCTCAATGATGGACGCTTTTGACCTCCCTCCCTCCTCAACGACACCTGGAGTCGAACTTTTGCATGCAGAACGGCCCCAGTCTACGAACGTTACATCATCACACCCAAGACAATGGGCACATACACACACAACCCCCCTCCCCCACCCCACGCCTTCACCACCACTTGTTTCCCCTCGGGATGATGGACGGCTGGCAGCGCTTCATAGCAGCAGTCAACCTCCAGGGGCCCCAACTCAAAGTTTGTTTGTCTAATCTTGAACGGGTTTGTGCTGAAAACATAGTTTATTTGTACTAATAAAGTCTTATCCTATCCTAATATAGCTAATATAGACACTTACAGCATGTCTTGCCTTCTTTATAACACTTATATGGGGTCCTGTGGAAATCAGGGGTGACTCCTCACCACTATTTGAGAAGCACTGCTATAGAGTGAGTGGTATAAACCCCACGTTCAAAACAGCTGCAGTATATTTTATATCACCTGTCCACAACCGTCCTGTGTTGACCTTGAACCCCAGTAACCTGGCCTCACCTGATTCTTTCTGTTCTTCCTAACAAGGCTTTTGGATGTTGCCTTCACTGCCCTCAACAGACATCAAACACCTGCTCCTTGCTGGCTCACCGTATCTGTTCTAGTTCCTTCCAAAGTGGAAAAATTGTTGCCACAAAGTTGGAAGTGGTGGAGAGAGTTCTCCGAATTAATTAGGACTAAAGGGCGTCCAACCCAACTCCGACTGAATAATTAAGAGGTGTGTCCCAAGGCTTCAATTGTAAGCGGTTTATTTATAGAGGCAAAGCGTTTGCAGCATTTTTTAATATAGCGAATAAAGCTACACACTTAAAGCAATTATACTCCAATTAGAGTTTGATTTGTGATAGAAACAGAACCCCGACGCTGGCTGCAATTATGAACTGCAGTGATGTCACTTGAAGCAGATTAGCTCAGCTCAGTCGTAAACAGGGTTTTTTTTTTGTAGGTGGGAGTAGACGTGTCAAAGCAGGTGATGTAAAATCTTTATTTACTTTGACATTTTTACCAAATATTTATTTTCCTGGGTTTGCGTGTACTAAAATATGCACAAACTTCATAACACGTGCAAAGCCGATCTACTAAACGCTAAAGATGTCCGATAATGGCTTTTTTGCCGATATCCGATATTGTCCAACTCTTAATTACCGATTCCGATATCAACCGATACCGATATATACAGTAGTGGAATTAACACGTTATTATGCCTAATTTTGTTGTGATGCCCCGCTGGATGCATTAAACCAGTGTCCTTCAACCACTGTGCCGCGGGACACTAGTGTACCGTGAGATATTGTCAGGTGTGCCGTGGGAGATTATGTAATTTCACCTAATTGGGTTAAAAAAAATGTTTGCAAACCAGTAATTATAATCCGCAAATGTGCCGTTGTTGAGTGTCTGTGCAGTCTAGAGCTTGGCAGAGTAACCGTGTAGTACTATTCCATATCAGTAGGTGGCAGCAGTTAGCTAATGCCATGATCACAATATGCGGGAGGCAGCATGTAGGTAAAAAGGTATCTAACACTAAAACCAAAAATAAACAAAAGGCGAGGGCCGCTAAGAAAAGGCATTGAAGCTTAGGGAAGGCTATGCAAAACAAAACTAAAACTGAACTGGCTGCAAAGTAAACAAAATCAGAATGCTGGACGACAGCAAAGACTTACAGCGTGTGGAGCAGACGGCGTCCACAAAGTACATCCCGTACATGACATGACAATCAACAATGTCCCCACAAAGAAGGATAGCGTCCGCACAACTGAAATAGTCTTGATTGCTAAAACAAAGTTGGTGCGGGGAATAGCGTTCAAGGAAGACATGAAACTGCTACAGGAAAATACCAACAAAAAAGGAAGAGCCACCAAAATAGCAGCGCAAGACAATAATTACAACACTTCACACAAGAAAACAGCAAAAAACTCCAAATAAGTCAGGGCGTGATGTGACAGGTGGTGACAGTACACCTACTTTGAGACAAGAGCTATAGTGATGCATGCTTGGTTATGCTTTAAAGTCATATCCAACAATTGCAACAATGACTTTTTACTGTCAACTGAGTTTCATTTTTAATGATTTCTGCTGGTGGTGTGCCTCAGAATTTTTTCAATGAAAAAAATGTGCCTTGGCTCAGAAAAGGTTGAAAAACACTGCATTAAACAATGTAACAAGGTTTTTTCCAAAATAAATCAACTCAAGTTATGGAAAAAAAAATACCAACATGGCACTGCCATATTTATTATTGAAGTCACAAAGTGCATTTTTTTTTTAACATGCCTCAAAATAGCAGCTTTGAATTTGTGACATGTTCTCCCTGAGAGAGCATGAGGAGGTTGAGGTGGGCCGGGTTGAGTTTGGGGGGATTCTGGGTATTTGTTCTGTCGTGTTTATGTTGTGTTACGGTGCGGATGTTCTCCCAAAATGTGTTTGTCATTCTTGTTTGGTGTGGGTTAACAGTGTGGCGCGTATTTGTAACAGTGTTAAAGTTGTTTATACGGCCACCCTCAGTGTGACCTGTATGGCCGTTGACCAAGTATGCTTGGCATTCAATTGTGTATGTGAAAAGCCGTAAATATTATGTGATTGGGCCGGCACGCAAAGGCAGTGCCTTTAAGGTATATTGGCGCTCTGTACTTCTCCCTACGTCCGTGTACACAGCGGCGTTTTAAAAAGTCATACATTTTACTTTTTGAAACCGATACCGATAATTTATGATATTACATTTTAAAGCATTTATCGGCCGATAATATCAGCTGTCCGATATTATCGGACATCTCTAGTTTTGTCAAAAGGTTTATTGGTGATATGTACATTTTTAGAATGTGCTTGTTCTACTTTGGGCCGAAGTAAAACAAAGAAGTGAATTATATTTATATAGCGCTTTTCTCTTGTGACTCAAAGCGCTTTTACATAGTGAAACCCAATATCTAAGCTACATTTAAACCAGTAAGGGTGGTACAGGGAGAAGGTGGGTAAAGTGTCTTGCCCGAGGACACAACGGCAGTGACTAGGATGGCGGAAGCGGAGATCGAAACTGGAACCCTCAAGTTGCCGGCACGGCCAGTCTACCAACCCGTCCGGCCCACGTGGGAATAAATATTCCTCCATGCGGCTCCTGAGCTAAAATTAGTTTGACACAAAGTTCACCTTTGTGCATTCACACACAGCATAAAACGACTAGTGGACAAAATAATGCGATATGTACATGAAGCTAGCTTAAATAGCATGTTAGCATCGATTAGCTCGTAGTGATGCCCTGACCAAATACGCCCGATTAGCGCTGCAACAAATCAATAACATTAACAAAGTTCACCTTTCTGCATTTACACAGTATAAAACGACTAGTGGACAAAATGATGCAATATGTACATAAACCTAGCCTAAATAACATATAAGCATCGATTAGCTTGTAGTGATGCCCTGACCAAATATGCCTGATTAGCGCTGCAACAAATCAATAACGTCAACAAAGTTCACCTTTCTGCATTCACACACAGTATAAAACGACAAGTGGACAAAATGATGCAATATGTACATAAAGCTAGCCTAAATAACATGTTAGCATCGATTAGCTCGTAGTGATGCCCTGACCAAATATGCCTGATTAGCGCTGCAACAAGTCAAAAACATCAACAAAGTTCACCTTTGTGCATTCACGCACAGCATAAAACAACTGGTGGACAAAATAATGCAATATGTACATACAGCTAGCTTAAATAGCATGTTAGCATCGATTAGCTCGTAGTGATGCCCTGACCAAATGTGCCCGATTAGCGCTGCAACAAGTCAATAGCATCAACAAAGATCGCCTTTGTGCATTCACGCACAGCATAAAACGACTGGTGGACAAAATGATGCGATATGTACATAAAGCTAGCCTAAATAGCATGTTAGCATCGATTAGCTTGTAGTGATGCCCTGACCAAATATGCCTGATTAGCGCTGCAACAAGTCAATAGCATCAACAAAGTTCACCTTTGTGCATTCCCACACAGTATAAAATGACTAGTGGACAAAATGATGCAAATATGTACATAAAGCTAGCCTAAATAGCATGTTAGCATCGATTAGCTCGTAGTGATGCCCTGACCAAATATACCCGATTAGCGCTGCAACAAGGCAAAAATATCAACAACGTTTACCTTTGTGCATTCACGCACAGCATAAAACGACTGGTGGACAAAATAATGCAATCTATACATAAAGCTAGCCTGAATAACATGTTAGCATAGATTAGCTTGTAGTGATTCCCTGACCAAATATGCCTGATTAGCGCTGCAACAAGTCAAAAACATAAACAAAGTTCACCTTTGTGCATTCGCGCACAGCATAAAACGACTGGTGGACAAAATAATGCAATATGTACATAAAACTAGCTTAAATAGCATGTTAGCATCGATTAGCTCGTAGTAATGCCCTGACCAAATATGCCCGATTAGCGCTGCAACAAGTCAAAAACATCAACGAAGTTCACCTTTATGCATTCACGCACAGCATAAAACGACTGGTGGACAAAATAATGCAATATGTACATAAAGCTAGCCTAAAAAACATGTTAGCATCGATTAGCTTGTAGTGATGCCCTGACCAAATATGCCCGATTAGCGCTGCAACAAGTCAATAGCATCAACAAAGTTCACCTTTGTGCATTCCCACACAGTATAAAACGACTAGTAGACAAAATTATGCAAATATGTACATAAAGCTAGCCTAAATAGCATTTTAGCATCGATTAGCTCATAGTGATGCCCTGACCAAATGTGCCTGATTAGCGCTGCAACAAGTCAATAGCATCAAGAAAGATCGCCTTTGTGCATTCACGCACAGCATAAAACGACTGGTGGACAAAATGATGCAATATGTACATAAAGCTAGCCTAAATAGCATGTTAGCATCGATTAGCTCGTAGTGATGCCCTGACCAAATATGCCCGATTCGCGCTGCAACAAGTCAAAAACATCAACAAAGTTCACCTTTGTGCATTCACGCACAGCATAAAACGACTGGTGGACAAAATAATGCAATATGGACATAAAGCTAGCCTAAATAGCATGTTAGCATCGATTAGCTCGTAGTGATGCCCTAACCAAATATGCCCGATTCGCGCTGCAACAAGTCAAAAACATCAACAAAGTTCACCTTTGTGCATTCAAGCACAGTATAAAACGACTAGTGGACAAAATAATGCAATATGTACATAAAGCTAGCCTAAATAACATACTAGCATCGATTAGCTTGTAGTGATGCCCTGACCAAATATGCCCGATTAGCGCTGCAACAAGTCAATAGCATCAACAAAGATCGTCTTTGTGCATTCACGCACAGCATAAAACGACTGGTGGACAAAATGATACAATATGTATATAAAGCTAGCCTAAACAGCATGTTAGCATCGATTAGCTCGTAGTGATGTCCTGACCAAATATGCCTGATTAGCGCTGCAACAAGTCAATAGCATCAACAAAGATCGCCTTTGTGCATTCATGCACAGCATAAAACGACTAGTGGACAAAATGATGCAATATGTACATAAAGCTAGCCTAAATAGCATGTTAGCATCGATTAGCTCGTAGTGATGCCCTGACCAAATATGCCCGATTCGCGCTGCAACAAGTCAAAAACATCAACAAAGTTCACCTTTGTGCATTCAAGCACAGTATAAAACGACTAGTGGACAAAATAATGCAATATGTACATAAAGCTAGCCTAAATAACATGTTAGCATCGATTAGCTTGTAGTGATGCCCTGACCAAATATGCCCGATTAGCGCTGCAACAAGTCAATAGCATCAACAAAGATCGTCCATGTGCATTCACGCACAGCATAAAACGACTGGTGGACAAAATGATACAATATGTACATAAAGCTAGCCTAAACAGCATGTTAGCATTGATTAGCTCGTAGTGATGTCCTGACCAAATATGCCTGATTAGCGCTGCAACAAGTCAACAGCATCAACAAAGTTTGCCTTTGTGCAGTCACGCACAGCATACGACGACTGGTGGACAAAATAAAGCAATATGTACATAAAGCTAGCCTAAATAACATGTTAGCATCGATTAGCTCGTAGTGATGCCCTGACCAAATATGCCCGATTAGCGCTGCAACAAGTCAAAAACATCAACAAAGTTCACCTTTGTGCATTCACGCACAGCATAAAACAACTGGTGGACAAATTAATGCGATATGTACATAAAGCTAGCTTAAATAGCATGTTAGCATCGATTAGCTCGTAGTGATGCCCTGACCAAATACGCCCGATTAGCGCTGCAACAAATCAATAACATTAACAAAGTTCACCTTTCTGCATTTACACAGTATAAAACGACTAGTGGACAAAATGATGCAATATGTACATAAACCTAGCCTAAATAACATATAAGCATCGATTAGCTTGTAGTGATGCCCTGACCAAATATGCCTGATTAGCGCTGCAACAAATCAATAACGTCAACAAAGTTCACCTTTCTGCATTCACACACAGTATAAAACGACAAGTGGACAAAATGATGCAATATGTACATAAAGCTAGCCTAAATAACATGTTAGCATCGATTAGCTCGTAGTGATGCCCTGACCAAATATGCCTGATTAGCGCTGCAACAAGTCAAAAACATCAACAAAGTTCACCTTTGTGCATTCACGCACAGCATAAAACAACTGGTGGACAAAATAATGCAATATGTACATACAGCTAGCTTAAATAGCATGTTAGCATCGATTAGCTCGTAGTGATGCCCTGACCAAATGTGCCCGATTAGCGCTGCAACAAGTCAATAGCATCAACAAAGATCGCCTTTGTGCATTCACGCACAGCATAAAACGACTGGTGGACAAAATGATGCGATATGTACATAAAGCTAGCCTAAATAGCATGTTAGCATCGATTAGCTTGTAGTGATGCCCTGACCAAATATGCCTGATTAGCGCTGCAACAAGTCAATAGCATCAACAAAGTTCACCTTTGTGCATTCCCACACAGTATAAAATGACTAGTGGACAAAATGATGCAAATATGTACATAAAGCTAGCCTAAATAGCATGTTAGCATCGATTAGCTCGTAGTGATGCCCTGACCAAATATACCCGATTAGCGCTGCAACAAGGCAAAAATATCAACAACGTTCACCTTTGTGCATTCACGCACAGCATAAAACGACTGGTGGACAAAATAATGCAATCTATACATAAAGCTAGCCTGAATAACATGTTAGCATAGATTAGCTTGTAGTGATTCCCTGACCAAATATGCCTGATTAGCGCTGCAACAAGTCAAAAACATAAACAAAGTTCACCTTTGTGCATTCGCGCACAGCATAAAACGACTGGTGGACAAAATAATGCAATATGTACATAAAACTAGCTTAAATAGCATGTTAGCATCGATTAGCTCGTAGTAATGCCCTGACCAAATATGCCCGATTAGCGCTGCAACAAGTCAAAAACATCAACGAAGTTCACCTTTATGCATTCACGCACAGCATAAAACGACTGGTGGACAAAATAATGCAATATGTACATAAAGCTAGCCTAAAAAACATGTTAGCATCGATTAGCTTGTAGTGATGCCCTGACCAAATATGCCCGATTAGCGCTGCAACAAGTCAATAGCATCAACAAAGTTCACCTTTGTGCATTCCCACACAGTATAAAACGACTAGTAGACAAAATTATGCAAATATGTACATAAAGCTAGCCTAAATAGCATTTTAGCATCGATTAGCTCATAGTGATGCCCTGACCAAATGTGCCTGATTAGCGCTGCAACAAGTCAATAGCATCAAGAAAGATCGCCTTTGTGCATTCACGCACAGCATAAAACGACTGGTGGACAAAATGATGCAATATGTACATAAAGCTAGCCTAAATAGCATGTTAGCATCGATTAGCTCGTAGTGATGCCCTGACCAAATATGCCCGATTCGCGCTGCAACAAGTCAAAAACATCAACAAAGTTCACCTTTGTGCATTCACGCACAGCATAAAACGACTGGTGGACAAAATAATGCAATATGGACATAAAGCTAGCCTAAATAGCATGTTAGCATCGATTAGCTCGTAGTGATGCCCTAACCAAATATGCCCGATTCGCGCTGCAACAAGTCAAAAACATCAACAAAGTTCACCTTTGTGCATTCAAGCACAGTATAAAACGACTAGTGGACAAAATAATGCAATATGTACATAAAGCTAGCCTAAATAACATACTAGCATCGATTAGCTTGTAGTGATGCCCTGACCAAATATGCCCGATTAGCGCTGCAACAAGTCAATAGCATCAACAAAGATCGTCTTTGTGCATTCACGCACAGCATAAAACGACTGGTGGACAAAATGATACAATATGTATATAAAGCTAGCCTAAACAGCATGTTAGCATCGATTAGCTCGTAGTGATGTCCTGACCAAATATGCCTGATTAGCGCTGCAACAAGTCAATAGCATCAACAAAGATCGCCTTTGTGCATTCATGCACAGCATAAAACGACTAGTGGACAAAATGATGCAATATGTACATAAAGCTAGCCTAAATAGCATGTTAGCATCGATTAGCTCGTAGTGATGCCCTGACCAAATATGCCCGATTCGCGCTGCAACAAGTCAAAAACATCAACAAAGTTCACCTTTGTGCATTCAAGCACAGTATAAAACGACTAGTGGACAAAATAATGCAATATGTACATAAAGCTAGCCTAAATAACATGTTAGCATCGATTAGCTTGTAGTGATGCCCTGACCAAATATGCCCGATTAGCGCTGCAACAAGTCAATAGCATCAACAAAGATCGTCCATGTGCATTCACGCACAGCATAAAACGACTGGTGGACAAAATGATACAATATGTACATAAAGCTAGCCTAAACAGCATGTTAGCATTGATTAGCTCGTAGTGATGTCCTGACCAAATATGCCTGATTAGCGCTGCAACAAGTCAACAGCATCAACAAAGTTTGCCTTTGTGCAGTCACGCACAGCATACGACGACTGGTGGACAAAATAAAGCAATATGTACATAAAGCTAGCCTAAATAACATGTTAGCATCGATTAGCTCGTAGTGATGCCCTGACCAAATATGCCCGATTAGCGCTGCAACAAGTCAAAAACATCAACAAAGTTCACCTTTGTGCATTCACGCACAGCATAAAACAACTGGTGGACAAATTAATGCGATATGTACATAAAGCTAGCTTAAATAGCATGTTAGCATCGATTAGCTCGTAGTGATGCCCTGACCAAATATGCCCGATTAGCGCTGCAACAAGTCAATAGCATCAACAAAGATCGCCTTTGTGCATTCACGCACAGCATAAAACGACTGGTGGACAAAATAATGCGATATGTACATAAAGCTAGCTTAAATAGCATGTTAGCATCGATTAGCTCGTTGTGATGCCCTGACCAAATATGCCTGATTAGCGCTGCAACAAGTCAAAAACATCAACAAAGTTCACCTTTCTGCATTCAAGCACAGTATAAAACGACTAGTGGACAAAATGATGCAATATGTACATAAAGCTAGCCTAAATAACATGTTAGCATCGATTAGCTCGTAGTGATGCCCTGACCAAAAATGCCTGATTAGCGCTGCAATAAGTCAATAGCATCAACAAAGATTGCCTTTGTGTATTCACGCACAGCATAAAACGACTAGTGGACAAAATAATGTGATATGTACCTAAAGGTAGCTTAAATAGCGTGTTAGCATCGATTAGCTCGTAGTGATGCCCTGACCAAATATGCCTGATTAGCGCTGCAATAAGTCAATAGCATCAACAAAGATCGCCTTTGTGCATTCACGCACAGCATAAAACGACTGGTGGACAAAATGAGACAAAGAAGGAGTGGCATAAAGTATGTCTTTCTCTGAAGAAAGTTAAACATGTAAACAAACTACGGTGAGTTCAAGGACCCCCAAAATTAGTAGGGCAAAATAGTGCTAACCAAATACTCATCAGATAATCATGTTGAGTATAAACAGTGGGATTTCTAACAGTTAGGGAGGTTTGTGTCATGTTTTCCTCTAACAAAAACCCTATTAAAACAAAAATATATGTTTTCCCCCCATATTTTTCTATTTTCATACTTTTTTGAAAAAGCTCCAGGGAGCCACTAAAGAGCCGCATGCAGGTTGCAGGTTGAAGACCCTGCCCTACACATTAAAGACTAACTCATGCATTTTAGTGTGGCACTTTAATGCCAGAGGAGTCAAACAGTAATTTGAAAGCCTCACACAAAAACCCACTAAATTACTAATCTTGAATGTGAGGCATTTTCTTTTCCTTCAATTATTGTCACAAAAAAAGGTGTCTTTTCGGTGCCGCTGAAAACTCACGGCCCCCTTATTAATCAAAAAGAACGCTTGGCTTTCCATTAATTTCTTGACATGGACACTTGATGCAAATGAGTCGAGCTCTTGCTGGGCTCATTTACGACCTCTACTCAATGAATATCCTGGAGGGGGAAAAAAAAATAGCAACCGAGCAAAAAGTCAGTATATTTTTGCTGTCTGACAACATTATAACAGTATTAACTGGGTCCACTATTCCAGTACGGAAGCCGTACAAATGAGAGTCAAATGGAATATTGGTTAATGGACAACTCTAAAAGCATACACAGTCGTGGTCAAAAGTTGACATACACGTGTAAAGAACATAATGTCATGGCTGTCTTCAGTTTCCAATTATTTCTAGAACTCTTATTTTTTGTGATAGAGTGATTGGAGCACATACTTGTTGGTCACAAAAAACATTCATGAAGTTTTGGTTCTTTTATGAATTTATTATGGGTCTACTGAAAATGTGAACAAATGTGCTGGGTCAAAAGTATACATACAGCAATGTTAATATTGGCTTACATGTCCCTTTGCAAGTTTCACTGCAATAAGGCGCTTTTGGTAGCCATCCACAAGCTTCTGCTTGAATTTTTGACCACTCCTCTTGACTAAATTGGTGCAGTTCAGCTAAATTTGTTGGTTTTCTGACATGGACTTGTTTCTTCAGCATTGTTTAAGTCAGGACTTTGGGAAGGCCATTCTAAAACCTTAATTCTAGCCTGATTTAACCATTCCTTTACCACTTTTGACGTGTTTTTGAGGTCATTGTCCTGTTGGAACACCCAACTAGGCCCAAGACCCAACCTCCGGGCTGATGAGTTTAGGTTGTCCTGAAGAATTCGGAAGTAATCCTCCTTTTTCATTGTTCCATTTACTCTCTGTAAAGCACCAGTTCTATTGGCAACAAAACAGGCCCAGAGCATAATACTACCACCACCATGTTTGACGTTAGAAATGGTTTTCCTGGGATTAAAGGCCTCACCTTTTCTCCTCCAAACATATTGCTGGGTATTGTGGCCAAACAGCTCAATTTTTGTTTCATCTGACCACAGAACTTTCCTCCAGAAGTTCTTATCTTGGTCCATGTGATCAGCAGCTAACTTTAGACAAGCCTTAAGGTGTCGCTTCTGGAGCAAGGGGCTTCCTTCTTGCATGGTAGCCTTGATACGCTTGACTGTGAACACTGACACCTGTGTTCCAGCAGCTTCCAATTCATTGCAGACCGGCTTTTTGGTGGTTCTCGGTTGACTCTTGACCATTCGGACCAAGTTTCTCTCAGCAGCAGGTGATAGCTTGCGTTTTCTTCCTGATCGTGGCAGTGACAAAACTGTGCCATGCACTTTATATTTAAGAACAATTGTCTGCACAGTTGCTCTTGGGACCTTAAGCTGCTTTCAAATGGCTCCAAGTGACTTTCCTGACTTGTTTAAGTCAATGATTAGTTTTTTTCAGATCTTTGCTGAGTTCCTATGACTTTCCTATTGTCGCGTTTGTAACCGAGTCTAATGGCTGCATCACATACGTTTCAATCCGTTTGAATGGATTGAAACACCCGACTGTGCTCACGACCCAACCTCCGGGCTGATGATTTTAGCTTGTCCTGAAGAATTTGGAGGTAATCCTAATTTTTCATTGTCCCATTTACTCTCTGTAAAGCACCAGTTCCATCGGCAGCAAAACAGGCCCAAAGCATAATACTACCACCACTATGCTTGATGCTAGGAATGGTGTTCCTGGGATTAAAGGCCTCACCTTTTCTCCTCCGAACGTATTGCTGGGTATTGTGGCCAAACAGCTCAATTTTTGTTTTATCTGACCACAGAACTTTCCTCCAGAAGGTCTTATATTTGTCCATGTGATCAGCAGCAAATTTTAGACGAGCCTTAAGGTGTCGCTTCTGGAGCAAGGGCTTCATTCTTGCATGGTAGCCTTGACACGCTTGACTGTGGACACTGACACCTGTGTTCCAGCAGCTTCCAATTCATTGCAGACCGGCTTTTTGGTGGTTCTCGGTTGACTCTTGACCATTCGGACCAAGTTTCTCTCAGCAGCAGGTGATAGCTTGCGTTTTCTTCCTGATCGTGGCAGTGACAAAACTGTGCCATGCACTTTATACTTACGAACAATTGTCTGCACAGTTGCTCTTGGGACCTTAAACTGCTTTGCAATGTCTCCAAGTGACTTTCCTGACTTGTTTAAGTCAATGATTAGTTTTTTTCAGATCTTTGCTGAGTTCCTATGACTTTCCTATTGTCGCGTTTGTAACCGAGTCTAATGGCTGCATCACATACGTTTCAATCCATTTGAATGGATTGAAACACCCGACTGTGCCCACGACCCAACCTCCGGGCTGATGATTTTAGGTTGTCCTGAAGAATTCGGAGGTAATCCTCCTTTTTCATTGTCCCATTTACTCTCTGTAAAGCACCAGTTCCATTTGCAGCAAAACAGGCCCAGAACATAACACTACCACCACCATGCTTGACGGTAGGGATTGGTGTTCCTGGGATTAAAGGCCTCTTTTTTTTCTCCTCCAAACATATTGCTGGGTACTGTGGCCAAACAGCTCAATTTTTGTTTCATCTTTGTCCATGTGCTGTCAGATGAAACAAAAATCTGAGCTGTTTTGCCACAATACCCAGCAATATGTTTGGAGGAGAAAAGGTGAGGCCTTTAATCCCAGGAACACCATTCCTAGCATCAAGCATAGTGGTGGTAGTATTATGCTTTGGGCCTGTTTTGCTGCCGATGGAACTGGTGCTTTACAGACAGTAAATGGGACAATGAAAAATTAGGATTACCTCCAAATTCTTCAGGACAAGCTAAAATCATCAGCCCGGAGGTTGGGTCTTGGGCGCAGTTGGGTGTTCCAACAGGACAATGACCCCAAACACACGTCAAAAGTGGTAAAGGAATGGCTAAATCAGGCTAGAATGAAGGTTTTAGAATGGCCTTCCCAAAGTCCTGATGTGTGGACAATGCTAAAGAAACAAGTCCATGTCAGAAAACCAACACAATTAGCTGAACTGTACCAATTTTGTCAAGAGAGCTGTCAGAATAATTGTATCTAAGTTATCACAAAACTTTGTGTTTCCACGAGTTCTCGGCGAGCAGACAAAAGCTGTCTTTGAGCTTACCAATCAAAAGGCTTGTAAAACTCCACTGCGTAGGATGGGGAGCGACATGAAGGTGACGGTTTCTTTGATGTAAAGCGAGTAAACAACATCCTGAAGGACAGATACCACCCAGCACATGGCCTCTTCAATATAGTATAGTATAGATCGATTCGCGCCAGGACCACCAGAATGTCTCACAGTCTGTATCCCCAGGTTGTGAGACTACTAAATGAACAGTCTGCCCCTTTGCTGCCCCGGACCATCTTATTACCTCACTCTTCACCACCTCAATAATTGTGCTCTGGACATTGCATTGCTGCAACATCAACGTAACACCCATCAGACATCTGACTGTTCCCACCCCCATGTCCCTCTTATCGCGATCTTCCTGACAATGCTAAAATGTAAACTACTGTCAACCTGCACATCGATGCAGTTTCTATGCCGCTGGACAAAGCTCAAACAAAATCTCGTTGACATAATAATAATAATAATAATAATAATAACTGGGATTTATATATATCTAAGTACCCAAAGTCGCTTTACATGTAGAACCCATGAATCATTCACACCTGGTGGTGGTAAGCTACTTTCATAGCCACAGCTGCCCTGGGGTAGACTGACGGAAGGGTGACCACCACCTATCATTCATCATTCAATTCACCGGTGTGAGTGGCACCGGGGGCAAAGGGTGAAGTGTCCCGCCCAAGGACACAACGGCAGCGATTGTTGGATGGTAAGAGGCAACCCTCAGGTTTCCGGCACAGTTGCTCTACCCACTACGCCATGCCGCCCCATGTATGACTTAAGTGTTATTATGACAATGACAATAAAGGAATTGATTGATTGATTGATTGATTGTATTGTATTGTAATCCACAGGAAGATTTTGTCTTGACCCGAGATCTACAAAGCGGCGAGGAAGCAGGACCTGACCCCAATCTAGGCACCTTTTCTTTGAACTGTTTTGTGACCAAAGGCAGCGGCTGTTTACGACCACCGTCCCTTGTAATCAGGGAAAGTCCAAATAAAAGAATCTTTCGTCAAAGCGTGGTGGGAGTTTGTACAAAGAGTACAGCCCAGACGTTTCTCCTCAATTGAGCTAAATTGAATTATGTCTCTGTTTAATTCCTTGCTTCTTTGTCTGTTTAATAGATGTCATCAGTGTTTGAACCTGACAGGAGCGGTCAAAAATTCCAGCAGAAGCTTGTGGATGGCTACCAAAAGCGCCTTATTGCAGTGAAAGTTGCCAAGGGACATGTAAGCAAATATTAACATTGACCCAGCAGATTTGGTCAATTATTGGAAACTCAAGACAGCCATGACATTATGTCATACTTGCCAACCCTCCCGGATTTTCCGGGAGACTCCCGAAATTCAGCGCCTCTCCCGAAAACCTCCCGGGACAAATTTTCTCCCGAAAATCTCCCGAAATTCAGGCGGACTCAGGTCCATAATAACAAATATTTTATTTGAGTATTAACCCACAATTTAAACAGCATACCTGCCCAATCACGTTATAACTGTAGAATGATGGAGGGCGAGTTCTTGGTTTCTTATGTGGGTTTATTGTTAGGCAGTTTCATTAACGTCCTCCCAGCGCGGCAACAACACACAACAACAGCAGTCACGTTTTCCGTCTACCGTAAAGCAGTTCGTCTGCCGTAAACAGCAATGTTGTGACACTCTTAAACAGGACAATACTGCCATCTAGTGCATTTGATGAAAGCACTTTTGGCGTGCCACACATCATTGCATCATCAGAGTTCAGCATGGTTAGAAAAATAGTGACAGAGAATAGAACAAGGATGGACAATTCAACCCTTAACTCAACAATGAGTAGATGAGTGGTATGTGTGTGTATATGTGTAAATAAATGAACACTGAAATTCAAGTATTTATTTTTTATATGTATATATATATATATAATAAAATTAATATATATATTTACGTATATATATATATATATATATATATATATGTACATATATATATATATACATATATATATATATATATATATATATATATATATATATATATATATATATAATAAAATTAATATATATATATATATATATATATATATATATATATATATATATATATATAGCTAGAATTCACTGAACGTCAAGTATTTGTTTTATATATATATATATATATATATATATATATATGAAATACTTGACTTGGTGAATTCTAGCTGTAAATATACTCCTCCCCTTTTAGCCACACCCCCAACCATGCCCCCTCCCACCCCGACCACGCCCACCTCCTACCCCCACCTCCCGAAATCGGAGGTCTCAAGGTTGGCAAGTATGATCTAGGCACCTTTTCTTTGAACTGTTTTGTGACCAAAGGCAGCGGCTGTTTACGACCACCGTCCCTTTAGAAACAGCTGTTGCCATGTAATCAGGGAAAGTCCAATTAAAATAATCTTTCGTCAGAGCGTGGTGGGAGTTTGTACAAAGAGTACAGCCCAGACGTTTCTCCTCAATTGAATTATGTCTCTGTTTAATTCCTTGCTTCTTTGTCTGTTTAATAGATGTCATCAGTGTTTGAACCTGACAGGAGCGGTCAAAAATTCAAGCAGAAGCTTGTGGATGGCTACCAAAAGCGCCTTATTGCAGTGAAACTTGCCAAGGGACATGTAAGCAAATATTAACATTGACCCAGCAGATTTGGTCAATTATTGGAAACTCAAGACAGCCATGACATTATGTAAACTTTCGACTATGACTGTACTTACCTTAAACTTATTTTTATCTCTACAATCTGCTTCGTGTTTATTTAAAATCTCCAGAAGGGCACTTTAAAGTTTCGATTTTCTGCTACACGGGGGTCACGGCGTCGCGCTTCCAGTCATTTGCTCCCAAAAGGAGGCGACATGAAAGGTCGCCCGCTTCTCCTTAGATAACCGTTTTTTTTTGTTTTTTTTTGCGTGCGGTCGGCTTTGCTTGTTTGCCGTGCGCGGCCTCCTCTCCCCAGCAAGGTAAGGAATTGACGACATGATCCCCTCTCGGCTGGAAGATTGTGTTTGACCGCGATGAGTGACGCTGCCCCACTTTTCAGCTTAGGCCCTTCGGGAACGGTCCTCTCACTCTTTGCCTTTCCTCGCCTGGCTGGTCGGGAACACACTGAGAGGAGAGCCAGACGAGGAGAAACAACTGCACTAAATACAGCCCTCCGGTTACCATAGAAACAGGCTCCGGTTGCATCCCCGACTATGGTCCCGCTGAATTCCATTTTGCACTTGACCCAGAAACACCCTGGGAGTTTTGATATTCAGTCTCTTGGCCAGCCACGGACGTGGAGACGAGAGGTGATAATATAATGTTCTGGTTTGAACAAATGGCATTGGCATTAGGCGTGGGGACAGCTTTGAGTAACGGAGATAAAAGAGCGCAGGTGAGAAAATGATAAAGAGGTGAAAAATCACCATTTCCGGAGTGTGATACCTGTGGAATGCCATAGTACTGGTTTTCTTCAGATGTGTTTTTATAAGACAAAAAAATGGTGGAACACCACCCAATCATTTTCAATTTCAATTGGGGTCTCTGAACTTCTATTGTATCACTTATAAATAATTATGCTTCAGTGAAGCAAAATGATTGATTGATTGATTGATCGAAACTTGTATTAGTAGATTGCACAGTACAGTACATATTCCGTACAATTGACCACTAAATGGTAACACCCGAATAAGTTTTTCAACTTGTTTAAGTCGGGGTCCACGTTAATCATCCATCCATCCATCCATTTTCTACCGCTTGTCCCATTCGGGGTCGCGGAGGGTGCTGGACCCTATCTCAGCTGCATTCGGTTAATCAATTCATGGTAATTCATGATTGATTGGATTCTTCCCATTTAAGCATCCATCCATCCATCTTCTTCCGCTTATCCGAGGTCGGGTCGCGGGGGCAGCAGCCTAAGCAGGGAAGCCCAGACTTCCCTCTCCCCAGCCACTTCGTCCAGCTCTTCCTGTGGGACCCCGAGGCGTTCCCAGGCCAGCCGGGAGACATAGTCTTCCCAACGTGTCCTGGGTCTTCCCCACGGCCTCCTACCGGTCGGACGTGCCCTAAACACCTCCCTAGGGAGGCGTTCGGGTGGCATCCTGACCAGATGCCCGAACCACCTCATCTGGCTCCTCTCGATGTGGAGGAGCAGCGGCTTTACTTTGAGCTCCTCCCGGATGACAGAGCTTCTCACCCTATCTCTAAGGGAGAGCCACGCCACCCGGCGGAGGAAACTCATTTCGGCCGCTTGTACCCGAGATCTTGTCCTTTCGGTCATAACCCAAAGCTCATGACCATAGGTGAGGATGGGAACGTAGATCGACCGGTAAATTGAGAGCTTTGCCTTCCGGCTCAACTCCTTCTTCACCACAACGGATCGATACAGCGTCCGCATTACTGAAGACGCCGCACCAATCCGCCTGTCGATCTCACGATCCACTCTTCCCTCACTCGTGAACAAGACTCCGAGGTACTTGAACTCCTCCACTTGGGGCAAGATCTCCTCCCCAACCCGGAGATGGCACTCCACCCTTTTCCGGGCGAGAACCATGGACTCGGACTTGGAGGTGCTGATTCTCATCCCAGTCGCTTCACACTCAGCTGCGAACCGATCCAGTGAGAGCTGAAGATCCTGGCCAGATGAAGCCATCAGGACCACATCATCTGCAAAAAGCAGAGACCTAATCCTGCAGCCACCAAACCAGAGCCCCTCAACGCCTTGACTGCGCCTAGAAATTCTGTCCATAAAAGTTATGAACAGAATCGGTGACAAAGGGCAGCCTTGGCGGAGTCCAACCCTCACTGGAAACTTGTCCGACTTACTACCGGCAATACGGACCAAGCTCTGGCACTGATCATACAGGGAGCGGACTGCCACAATCAGACAGTCCGATACCCCATACTCTCTGAGCACTCCCCACAGGACTTCCCGAGGGACACAGTCGAATGCCTTCTCCAAGTCCACAAAGCACATGTAGACTGGTTGGGCAAACTCCCATACACCCTCAAGGACCCTGCCGAGAGTATAGAGCTGGTCCACAGTTCCACGACCAGGACGAAAACCACACTGTTCCTCCTGAATCCGAGGTTCGACTATCCGGCGTAGCCTCCTCTCCAGTACCTGAATAGACCTTACCGGGAAGGCTGAGGAGTGTGATCCCACGATAGTTAGAACACACCCTCCGGTTCCCTTTCTTAAAGAGAGGAACCACCACCCCGGTCTGCCAATCCATTAAAGCATGTGCATAATATTATCTTGCTATCATTCACTGTCTTTGTACAGTCAGTGTTTTGTTTAGTTTTTGACTCCCTCAGTTCTGTTGGCCACACCCTTGAGTTTGTGTGTGTTTTTGGTTAACCGTGGCTGCTGACTAGGGTTGTACGGTATACCGGTATTAGTATAGTACCGCGATACTAATTAATCATATTCGGTACTATACCGCCTCTGAAAAGTACTGGTCTGCCGCCCCCACGCACCCCCATCAGAGGAGCATGTTCGGCAGTGCACAATCACAGAGTACTTACAAGCAGAGGGTGAGAATAGAACAAGGATGGACAATTCAACCCTTAACTCAACAATGAGTAGATGAGTGTTGTGTGTATATGTGTAAATAAATGAACACTGAAATTCAAGTATTTATATATATATATATATATATATATATATATATATATATATATATATATATATATATATATATATATATATATATATATAGCTAGAATTCACTGAAAGTCAAGTATTTATTATATATATATATTTATTATATATATATATATATATATATATATATATATATATATATATATATATATGAAATACTTGACTTGGTTAAGTCTAGCTGTAAATGTACTCCTCCCCTCTTAACCACGCCCCCCACCTCCCGAAATCGGAGGTGTCAAGGTTGGTAAGTATGTCAAAAATAGACCATTCATCGGCACTGCGCCTTATAACCCGGTGCGCCCTATGGTCCGGAAAACACGGTATACAGTATTAAAATACATGCCATCTGAAATGCAAAGTCGACGTTGGTGTTTTTCCACTTTTTATAATTTTTACGGTTCTTTTGTTTTTACGTAAAGCCTTGTTATTCCATTTTTTTTATAGGCGTCTTAAAGATGACATTCATTTCTTTCCACATTTGCCTAACTCATGTTTGTGAGGGACTCTTTAATACTTGAGGAGTTCATTATCACAAGAAGTAGCCCCTTCATTACGTTCGTTGTATCATCCGACTCTATAGGCTCCAACAATGTCTCCGCTTTGTATGAAGTCATTTTCTTACACTGTACTCCACCCGCCACTGGGACTTCATTAGAGTGTTCAAATAGGTCGGCAGCATCCCATTACGCCGCAGCCAGGCTTTATTCAGCGGAATATGATGGAGCCCTCACATCATTACCAGCACTCTTTATTTCTATTTTTTTAAAAGCAGCCACTTGCTGCCATATTTGGTTTTGTCTGAGGTAATGCGTCAACAGCACCCACGTCTGCACCTTGTGACATAATAGTGACAGCGGCCACCGGAGCAACGTGGCCGACAGAGCGTTGGGTTTATCTTTGAAGAGCAGGTATGTCAGCCACGGGACAGGAGACACATTTAGGTTGAGGGATTCTAAAAATACGCAACTTCTGATGTGATGCCTAGTGTCCTTGGATTTACAAAGGCAATTCTTATTTATGCTGCACAAATAAGGGTTTATAGGTGAATGATATCAGCAAGGGTTTAAATATGCAGGAGGCGGATACAATGGAAAAAAAAAGACTGCTCCGGGGGAGAATATTTCTGAAAATACTTATATAATAACAAAGCTTACATTTTGTGGCGACATCTTCAAAGCTTCTTTGGAATAAACATTCATCCATTAAGCACGTCTTACTGGATATGCAGAATGTGAATGCAGGCCAAATAAATGTAAATGCAGGCCACATAAATCGAATGCTTTGTAAGTGAACTTATTGATCTCAGAGGGTGTCGATTTTAGATGTTGTTTAGGAAACGGAGTGACAGAAAGTGTTCCAAAGTAAGAAAACATGATTATAAAACAAAGACTATAAAAATGGGCCCGATTACCTCCCTGCTTGACACTCAGCACGAAGGGTTGGAA